>NW_008607617.1:0-5497 GCF_000691845.1 Merops nubicus | reverse complement strand
CCCGCCCTGCTCCGCCCCGCCCCGCCCCAGGCAAGCAGGGGGGAACGGCACCGCGTTTTTCACCGGTGTGTCAGTTCCCGCCTGCCTTAACTGAGTATTCACCCAGCGAATTCCTATTCGTCATTGAAGCTTTATACTGAAAACACCAGAACCCGCAACAAGTGCGGTGTCTGGCACTGGGGGCTGCGTTTGCACAGATGTGAAGGTGGCATGATGGAAAAAATAGCCAGCAGGGGGGCACGTAGATGGAAGGATGAGGGATGTTTCCTCTGTGGTGCTAAATCTATTTGCACAATCTATCTGGGGCTACTGCAAAGGCAGGCAGTGGAAAATTCTTTATCTTTATATGTGCATATAAAGGAAACAAGATAAAATGATAACTGTTTCTTTTTTTCTCTTCTTCATGCTGAAAAAAAAACCAAAACAACAGTGGCCAAGAGCAAATCTAAGTAAGTGATGTTTTACTCGCCAGTATTTGATTTCTGGTACCGCCTTGTATCTAGTGACTTTATGAAATACTAGGCTTCTCTAGAATTTTATAGTATACCTGAGAGAACTGCAGTCTTACAGTGTAGCTGCATCCTCTCTGTCCTTCTGCACGTGTGGCTTTTCACAGGTAAGTACAGAACAGTGTGTAAAAATCCCCTGGTTTCTGAAATTGCCACAAAGGTAGATTTTGTCCCATGGGGCTGAGCTGTAACGTGCACAGTGCCCTGCGCAGGGGAACCATGCCCCTGTGCTGTGTGGTTACAGAGAGGCCATCAATCATCCACATAATCTGCCTTTTGTTTACCTTTCATACTTCTGAGCTGAAGTTGTGATACTTCCTGAAAGCTCTAAAGAAAGCTGATATGCTTTAAGGGTCGGAAGGGAAGAAATATGTACTTTCCCCATATCAGTGGTGAAAACTCACCTTGGATTTTCTCCCCATGTCCTGATAGCTTTCCACTGGTCTTCTGTGCCCTGCTCCTAGTTACTTTTCTTCATTGGGCATTGAGTTTTTTGTACAAGGTGCATTGTTCAGCAAGGGCTCGGCCTCTGATAAGCGGTGCGCAGGAACTGCAGGGCCTGCTCATAGTGATACTGCTGATGTGCCCAGAAAGGGGAAGCTGCACAGAGGCTTGGGGGAAGTGGCTGAGGTGCAGGGGAAGGAGTCTGTGAGGTTACTGGTGCTACGTACCACACCTGCAGCACTGCACAGGAGAGGACAATAACGAGATAATCCCTAGACCACGCTTGGTCAGTTGGTCTGCAGGAATCTGGTGGTTTTCCTGTTTATTTTGAACTCAACGATAAATTAGAGTGCAAAGCTGAAGAGGCAGACCTCAGAGAAGTACACGGGTCAGAGCTGCACAAGTGAGGAAGAATGGATGTCCTTTCAAGGTTAATTTTGACAGACTGTTTAGTATTAGAAGCAGGAAAATCAAGGAAAATGAATTGAATGCCCTTGTGCAGAGATGTGTCCATCTCTTTATTGCAATGGAAAAGGAATACATAACTTATGGACGAGTTGAAGGGTTTGACCCTTGTTTTGAAACTTTAGAAGATGCTCTGTGCCATTTTTGGAAGTTGTGCAGATATCTGCATGCTTCCAGTGTGGGGGTGGCTTTCTTAGTCTCCCAGCTTGCCCTGACCCCAGGGACACTGCAGCTCCTGCCAGCCCGCCCCACAAACCAAGATCCCCCCAGTGGGGAAGGGGGTTTCTGTGGCTGGGATAACGTCAAGCCACGTATCTCTAGCAGGATGGACAGTGCCAAGGGGCACTGCTTCTCCCTTTGCGTGCCTCTGGTTCCATCCTATCTGCTGGGGTTCCTCTCTGCATGTGGAAGTGATAGTCTGCGATGCAGTGTTAGCTACAGCCCAAACATCTGCAATTATCATCATCATCCTTCCTCTCTTGACATTATCTGCTGAGCCATAGTGACTTGATTGTGTGCTGATCTTCTCTTTCTCTCGCTCTCTCTTCTCTTCCTGCCTGTCTTTCTGTCTGGCTTTTCTGTTTTTCTTCCTCCCCCAGATCTTCTCTTTCTCTCGCTCTCTCTTCCTGCCTGTCTTTCTGTCTGACTTTTCTGTTTTTCTTCCTCCCTCCTCAGTGTTTTGTGGAGGAGTTAACTTCTCTCTGAGCTTGTATTTCGTTTAGGAGTGACTTGAACTTGGTGCTGGAGCTTGTGATGTGCAGTCTGTATTGTACGTTTAGGACATAGTGTGGGCACTCCCATGTAGAACATCCATGAAGCTGAAATGAAGCACGTTATGTGATTGTGCCAAGCTGCTTATGCTAAAAGCTTGTCCACTGGGCCGTGGCGTGGCAGGGGTGTGGTGGGCAGTTGGTGTGTGCCTGTGCACTGACGCAGAGCCATCCCCTGTGACTCCAGGTACATCCTGGTGAAGATGAGGAGTACGGCGGAGACGGGATACTGCTTCAACGTCAGGAGGCTGCGGCTGCAGGAGAAAATGGTCCTGCTGAAGTACGATCCCATCGGTAAGAGCTCGGGGCAGAGGTCAGCCCGCGTTGGACAGCCCTCTCTGCCTCTGTAGGGCAAAAGATTTGAATAGAACAGGATTTTTCCCATCTGAGCAGAGTATGTCATAGCCTCTCATACTCAGATGACTGTAGAGTTGCTGTTCCTCACGGCATTCCAGTGGGAAGCAAACGTTACCCTCGTTGTGGCAGTGGAACAAAGTCATGCCTTGCCCGACACATCAGTCTTTGATGACAGCCATGCCACATGTCCGTGGCAAAGCACAGTGACACAGGAGCTCTTTCATTCTGTTCTTTGTGTGGTTTGCTAGACTGAGCTACCTCCAGCCAGCAGCCACGAGGAGTGCACCCGTAGAAATGTGCTGTTAGGCTGCTGTGGATGCTCTAGGCAGTAAATCTTAACCATCACTTACTAAAAGGGCTTTTAAAGAAATAAATGCAAGTTCTTCCTCCTCCACAAAAGATACTGCTCTGCGGATTACAGTTTGTGGGTTCATTTGTGTTCCTCTGGTCTGTGCAAATCTTCTCCCTGCAGATTTCTTAGAATCTGATTTGTTGGGGGTTATAACACTTGCCAAGATGGCTTTTTCTCACCAAGCTTTTTGGAAGGTGACTAAGAGCTTAGAATTCTAGGAGAAGAACCAGTCTGTAGTTAACCTTAAAAAACTTAATGTTAAAGAAACTTAATTTGGGGAAACTTAGAATTTCAACCGTTCTGTGCTTGAAATACCATGGTGGAGTTGATACAAAAAAGCCTTATTTAAATCTATGGAATAAAGAAATAGACTCAGCAGCTTTAAGTAGATAACACATGGCCAGTAGTTATGTGGTTCAATCTTATTTTTACTTAAAATTTTATGTTCTTGTTAGATGATGAACCTTTTCATACTCAGATGTAACAGTATAGGAGCTTTGTGGCAGCTGAGAGAAACCACCAGAGCAGCAGCAGGCTCTTCTCAGAGCACCCATGCTGACAGAGGTTGTGGCTCTCCTGAATTCCAAACAGAATGGGAATCAGAGATCACTGGGATTAATTTCTTGAATAAGAAAAGTTTAAATGACTTCATCAAAACATTGTGCAAAGTGATCCTCTGGAAGCTTTGCAACTTGTAGGAAATGTGAAGAGGGTGGAAAGCTCAGGCTAAGTGGCACTTCAGTAGCAGAATATGTAGTAGGTTGTTGAAGTACAAAGTTGGAAGTAATTAAGGAAAAAAAAAAGCTCTGATCTTTGTAGCCTGTAGTAGAACACAAGTGAGAAATTGATGTGAGAAAGTGCTGCATGTGTGAAGGGAATTAAATCTGAGTCTGGATACCAGCTCACATCAGGAATATGTTAGGAAGCATTTTCACTTGGCATGCATTTTCACCTTATGTTTTGTACTTCTCAAAAACCTGGGACCTCCACAGAACGAAGCTTTTTAGTGAAGTAGTGGCAGTAGTACCCAAGTTTCACTACCTCCTAACTGGAACAACAGAATGTGTCACTAAGTTGCAGTATTTCTTAAAGTGAAACTTTTATGTGGAAGAAGAGATTTTGTTCCTGTGTGGATGGCTCTCACGTAGCTTTCAAAGGAATTCATATAGTGAAGTTTGATTGGAACAGTGCTGCTTTTCCAATGGCTTTGTAAAGCTCTGCTTTGATTTTGCTTTCAGCTGGGGGTTTGGGGATTTTTTTTCAGTAGTGCATTGGCCATGTTTAACCTGCAGCTCAACTGACTTTGCTAACATCTGCCTCAGGCCCTGGAAGCAGGGTCAGGTTGTGCCTCTTGGGGAGATCCACAGGATACCTCGTTAACTTACCAGTCAGTCTGTGAGACTGGCTAGATCCAGCTCATCATCTGTAGCTGTTTGGGCTCTGAAGTTGGAGGAGTAGTAGAAAGCAGCAAGAACCTATTTTTGTCCCTGCATTGAGCAGCTGTGACTCAGAATAGTCACAGAGAGCAGCTGTTGAATGTTTTCAGCCACTCACCTCTGTGAAAATAAGGATCAGGATTGAAAGTGGATCTCTTAGTAACTAAAACTGACATGTGGTAAAGTGGAAGCCCTACTAAACTCCTTCAAGAGCTGGTTAACAGCAGCACTGTGCCCAGCAGTTGCTCCACACCCATTGGAGCAGTGCAGGCAGCCAGGAGAAAGGGACATTGGCTTGTCAAATTGGATCTTAACACTTGGGCTTCTTAACAGATTCTTTTCTTCCCCATAGCAAAACAACGTGTCCTCTTCACAGAGAAGAGAAAGATCCGCTCCATGTGAACAATGCCTGGACTGGATTTATGCATGAGGAGAGGACAGTCTGGGGCGAGGACGGGGCGAATGCTGATTCAGAAATCAAGCAACATGGGCTGAAAAGAGAGGAAATGAACTGGGATCACCATCTCCTGTGATTTGATGGCCATTGTGAATAAAACAATGTAGAGAGAGAAAATTCTTCGTGTCTGGACATAGATCATCACAGTAACATTTATTTATCTTTCGAGTTATTTTTACAGTACTCGATTAAAAAAATTAAATAGCAAATCCCATTGTCTGTGTTTTCCATTGTGAAAGAGGCTGTAATCTTCAAAGGAGCTATTGTTTTATAAGGCAATAAAAATTAACATTTCCCACAGCAGAAATTCAATGGCAAGACTGCAAGTTTTTCTACCCTCCCAGCCACAGATTCAACAGTAGTGACCACAAACCGGTGTCGTTCCTTGGAGGGGTAGAGCTGCACCAGCTCCTCCCAAGGAAAGGAAGAAGCAGTGGGCACCTGGCAAAATAAAGTGAGCTTTTGGATGAGCTGTGGCCATGGCTAAAAGGGCCATAGTATTTTCCGTCAGGTAATTAGGATGAATATATCACTCCTGGATTTTTGTCAAGCATGAAGAAAGCAGTTGGCACGAGTAGTTCTCTGATGGTTTTTTGGGAGCTGCTGTAATCAGCTCACCCAAGTGTAGAGCAATACGGCCAGGAACGTGTTTCAGAGTCTGCCTCAGGAGCAGCTTGTCCTGCCCCCTGCCCGGGGGACGCGGTGGG
>NW_008607616.1:0-74126 GCF_000691845.1 Merops nubicus | reverse complement strand
ATATTTAAAATTAATAAAATTTATTACAAATTAATAACACTAATTGATAATAAAATTATAATATTACAATATCACACGATTCAATAATACTTTTTTCCTCTCCCAAACAAGTGAAAATTATTTACTTGTCAGGGACAACGCAATAAAATCAGTTTGTTTTTTTTTTTTTTTCCTGTTATGTTGAAATGTTTTGGTCAAAACAGGTTATATTATAGCAGCTTTAATTCTAGTAAGCCTGATGATTTTTCTAAGGTATAAAATTGGAAAGAAATCTCATGCATTATTTTCAATTTCACTTGTACCAGATAGCCCAAGTTTGTCCTGCAAGCCAAAAGTTCTGTATCGCCTGAAAGTAATAATTTTTTTTGCTGACTTAATTTTGCAAGACTGTAGTCCTTTTGTAGTGTACAAAATGTGGTGCTGAAAAATTCAGAAGACCCACTTCAAGCTGGTGTATTAGTAACATCAACTTATTACCATGGAAATGTCACTCGTCTAGGATTTAACTTTGAATATTGGAAATTATAGTCAGTTCTCTGAAAGAAATAATTGCCTTTTAAAGGTTATTATTTTATATACTTTACATAGGTAAATGACAAATAAAACCAAAGAACAGTAAAATGATTCAAATTATATATTTGAATTATCCCATCCCACTTAGTGTTTTCTTACAGAATTTTATACAATTTTTAGAAAAGCATTTTGATTGCTGAGGCCATTATGTGACTACTCAGAAAATATTCAGTTTATTTCACTTAATACTAGGACTAGACTTTTTTTTTCTTTTAATTAAAAAGCTAAAAATATGATTTGGATTCTTGTCAGTCCTGACTTGATAATTGGTATCATCTCTTCACCAGTTTTTCAGCTCCAGTCATAGCTGCCAAGATCATTTTCCTCTTTACTTGACATATTATTCCTCTTATTTTAGTCTCTGCTTACATGTTTGTTTTCTCACTGCAGCCTGGTAGATCTGCAAGTATGACATGACCATTATTTGTCACAGGCCACAGGCTTTGTGCCAAGTTAACAACATAGACTTCAAGCCTGTCTGGACCTTCCTGGAGACTATTTTAGCTTGTAATATCACAGTTATCTAATGATCTATTGTCTACTCTGGTTTAGCATTCACTTAATTTGGCACAATTGTGCATCTGTTATGTATACTAGAGTTAATACTGTAATAACAAGTTATTGGCTGGAAGGAACTATGTATGGACCTCACCCATCAGTACAGTGGTTTTACTCTTTTTAACTCTCTTTTTTCTCTACTGTTCTTTCTCCTGTTCTCGTGTGTTACCTTATTATGCCTTTCTGATTCTACCAGCTTATGACATCCATTTACTTCTCAGATTTTAGCTTGGACCACAAAACTCCTAATGTACACTTCCTCAAGCACTTATTACAAACTGATTAATCTCTCTTCCTTAAAATCCTTCCTTAGAAGCTATAGAAGATGCAAAAGAATTAACGGGGAATAAGTAAGCAGTGGGACTCTGGTCTGCTTTTGTATTTTAACTGCAAATAAATCAGTTGAAAAGATATTCTTATGACTTTCTGCCTTCTGCATTGCCTGCTAGTTAGTTGTAAGAAAGAATACTGTTTGTCAGTGGATTCCTGCCAAAGTCTGCCTTGAAGGTGCAACACTTTAAGTGCTATCCTTCTACATGCCACCTGGCATATAGACTCAGAATTCTCCAGGTTGTTCTTGCCTGCAACCTGTGTTCTTCATTCCAATGCCATGCAAGCTACTACACTTTTTACATTTCTATAATTACACGGGTGTTTTTCAGAAGACCATTCCAAATATATATATATAGAAATAAAGTGGGAAAAACAATTTGAGCATTTGAAAATCTACCTATTATGAGTTTTTTAATAAAGGAGTAAATATGCACACTGGTGGCATGAGGCATAATCCTGATAGAAGCCTCTGTTCTCCGTGGTCATAATGATTCAAAGTTAAATGAACTAAACAGCTTTTATTCTTTTGCACTCTTGTTTTGACAATATGAATAATTGGAAAAAAAAACAAACAAACAAAAACAAAAACACAAAAGAAAAAGGATTAATGCTCCTCTTAGATCATGGAACAAAGTGAATAGGGGCGAAGTTAGATTTATTACATTGTTATACATTAGACTTCAGGTGGCTTAATATTGGTTGATCAGCTTGTGCATTTTCACTTTCTTTGCTTTGTATTATTCGCATTTGTTTTTGTCTAATGAATAGCTGTCTGTTGCTTATAGAAATTAGGATTTAATAAAGTTTAATGATCCTACAATTTAAATAGCTGTGCATTTTTCTGTAAGGCTTCAGCCTACTTGCTAGACTAGCAGCCACATTTTTTGTTGAATGTCTATGCACTTCATTACACAATTATTACCTTTGATTTACGTTTGTTCAGTCATGAAGTCGTTCCCATTACATTTCCTTATATCTCTGCAAAGTATTAGATTTCTGAAAATCCAGCCTCTATGTAGTAGTTTTATTGATTTAAGAAAGGGCAACTATTAATTCAAATACAGAGGCTACATTTGGTCACTCAGTCTTCACAGAGGTCTGAGGGAGAGCAGCAAGTAGTAAATACTCAGAGTAGTTCATTGTCCATGTGCTGTGCCTTTCTAGGGTAATACCATATACACGCTTTAGAAACAGAGGGACACATCTGCATCCTGAAGGTTGAGGTTCCTGTGTGAACCCTGATGGAGAGAAAGGGCAGAAAAGGGCAGTCATGGACACAACTTGACCACTGTCAGGCTTGAGCAGCCTACAGTGGCCCAAGCTGGTCTTGTCACCACTGAACAAAATGAAACTTCCACTTTGAGCAGTAGTGCTCACCTGCAGTGGGGATGCCCCCTTCAAACTCTCGTTGCATGTGTATCTACAAATACCAGTGTGGCTTCTACTATTGTTTCAAAAAATTATTTATCTCACAACATACTCAAGCTTTAAACAACCTAAGACATGTTTCACAACATTTAAACTCGACATATAGCCCTTATAATTAGCCCTGCCTTTTTGAATGGGTGAAACTGTACCTTCACTAATCTGCTTCAGGTGAACGTTAGTCTCATGAGGAACAGAAGAGGAAGAGCTGAAAAGCAAATTATGGAAAAAATAAATCATATCATGCCACAGTGTCATTGTCCTGCTCCTCAGCCATTATTCACTATCTTCTAATATCATTGTAACCTTCCACACAAGGTTAAATGTCACAGTGTGGTTGTACCAAAATAGCAACGTTTCTCACTTATGAAAAATACTGTACTATTGACTATACCATATTCTGGAGACAGATGTTAAAAAGACACTTTAGCACACTAAAAAGAAAATCTAGACTGATTTCTACATTTGAATTAAGATGTGTCAATCATATGAAACTGCATAAATGTCACCACATATTCAGGCCAGAAATGATTTCTGTTAATATTCCAGGTTTTTTGGGGTTTGTGTATGATCCTTGTATACAGATTTGTTATGTTTCAAATGCCATCAAACTTAGTTTAACAAACCAAAAATTAAAAATAAAATTATTTTGCTTTGACCCCAATACAAAATCTTTAACCAATAACATATGTGTAGAGCTGGTTAGTATGGAGAACAGAGGGGATGACGATCTCCATGAAATAGGAGTCAAAGATGTTCAAAATACATAAGTAGATTGAACTGTTGGAAACAAGTTACAATATTTCCTAACAAATAAATGATATTAATACCAGAAAGAGCTAGGACATATCTCAGACATCAGTGAGAGGTGCTCCTAAGCATAGTTTTGTAAAGGATGTCATACCAGACAGCAAAATGTAGGCAAAAATTTAATATCACTATGTTACATGTTTGCCTCCACACAGTCGCATTTCACCCCTGCTCTCCTGACTTACAGGAAGCTGGAATTTTTTTGTCATCATTATTTGCCTATGTCTCTTCATAATCTTCTGTAACTCAGTACAGAAACAGACCTAGAAAAGACTTGAGTTCTTAATATAATTTCTAGGGATGAAGTGCCCTTAATCCATCCACTTGCAGGTTTTCATTTTAATGAAAGCCTTCATTTTTTTATTTATTTTTTTTAAACCTCTTCTTAGACCACTACGTTAAGATTTGATAACAATATATATATTTCCAGTATAGAAACTTCTAGATAGTTTAAAAAACAGTTTAAAAGAGCTCTTTCTTTACTAGCTTTTATGTTGATGCTTTTCTAGACAATGGAGAAGCAAATAAAGTATACACTTTTCTATAACAAATTTTACATGTCTGAATAAGGAAAAGCTGTTCTTGCAAAATCCCACGTTCTCAGATGGGACTAAAATTCTCTTTTCACAAGAGTGTTTTATGCTTCTCTTGTTCTCCCTCCTATAGTGAAGGAGTGAATACAGTTTTTCTCCTTCACTTCCTCTCTAGACAGTGTGGCCTTAGTCTACCTGTATTTCTAGTCATTGAGTACTCTATCAAACTCGTTCTTTTTGTCCTTCATATATCTGTCTCTAGTTATTGACTTTAGCTAATGCTTTCATGGATTGTTAAAACATGGAGAGATCATTTATTTAGCCCTTTATAAAGTGTTCCAGACAACACAACCTGCATCACACTGCCTACAGATTACACTGGAATTGTGTTTTAGTCAGCAATAAAGAGAAAAACCAAAAAGGATGTTTTATTAGGAAATTCCAAACTGTAAATTAATACGATTGTAACACATTTTTGGTTTTGAATGTCCACTTTCACAGAATAATTATTCTAATCCAGAGCAAGTAGAAACTCCACTAAATCCAAGAACTGTTTCCTGGTATCTAGTTTTCTAGTTATTTCTTCTGATTTGTTTCCTAATTTGGCCCTATTAAATTTATTGCTACTATTTTCATAGAATCATAGAATTGTTTAGGTTGGAAAAGACCTTTAAGATCATTGAATCCAACCATTAACCTAACTCTGCTGAGTCCACCACTATACCATGTCCCTACACCTGACATCTATATGTTCTTTAGATACCTCCAGTGATGATGATTCAGCCACTTCCCTGAGCAGCCTGTTCCAGTCCTTGATAACCTTCCAGTGAAGACATTTTTCCTAACACCTAATCTAAACCTCCCCTGAAACTACTGCAGACCATTTCCTCTTCTGCTATCGCTTTCTACTTAGAAGAACAGACCAACAACCACCTCTCTACGACCTCATTTAAGGTAGTTGTAGAGAGTGATGAGGTTTCTCCTCAGCTTTCTCTTCCCCAGGCTAAACAGCTGTGTTCCCTCAGCTGCTCCTCATAAGACAGGAGGAGAATCTCTAAACCCTTCAACAGCTTAGTTGCCCTTCTCTAGACCTGCTCCAGCACCTCAAGGTCTTTCTTACACTGTGGCGCCCAAAACTGAACATTGTACTCAAGGTGTGGCCTCACCAGTGCCGAGTACAGGGGGACAATCACTTTGTCCTGCTGGCTATGTTATTTCTGATACAAGCCAGGATCCCATTTGCCTTCTCAGCCACCTGAACAGACTGCAGACTCATGGTTGGCTGGCTGTTGACCAACACTCCCAGGTCCTTTTCCACCAGGCAGCTTTCCAAACACTCTTCCCCAAGTCTGTAACGTTGCCTGGGGTTGTTATGACCCAAGTGCAGGACCCAGCACTTGGCCTTGTTGAACCTTATACAGTTGGCCTCAGCCCATTGATCCAGCCTGTTCACATCCTTTTGTAGGGTCTTCCTGTCCTCAAGCAGATCCATATTCCTGTGCAATCTGGTGTCATCTACAAGTTTACTGATGACACATTCAATCCCCTTGTCCAGATCATTGAGAAAGTTATTACAGAGAATGGGCCCCAGTACTGAGCCTTGGGGAACAGCAGCTTGTGACTGGCTGCCAACTGGATTTAACTCCATTCACAGCTCTGGGCCTGGCCATCCAGCCAGTTTTTTACCCAGAGAAACGTGTGCCTGTCCAAACCACGTGCAGCCCATTTCTCCAGGAGAATGCTCTGAGAAACCATGTCAATGGGTTTACTAAAGTCTAGGTAGACAAGATCCACAACCTTTCCCTCATCCACTAAATGGGTCGTGTTGTCATAGAAGGAGACTGGGTCAGTTCCTGTTTTGTTCCCTCCTAAGTCCTTTTTTGCCTTTGGAGTTTACAATCTTTATACAGACACAATGCTCTTGTGTCCCTTTTCTCTTGTCATTCGGCCAAGATATACAGAATGGCATTTGGCTTTTACTCTTCCTAAACTGTTCTTCATCTTTTGTTCATTTTTGGTGCTTTGCTATGAAATGCATCTCATTTGCTCATTTACTTTTCTAGTAGACCAGTACCCAGCACTGAATGCAATGTTCCAGGCTTAGTTGCATGAGCATTATGCTGTGAATTATTATTATTTCCTTACTTTTTGACACCTCTTTGTATGAGACCCAGAAGCTCATTGGCCTCCCTTAATGCCATATCGCTCTGTAGATTCATGCCTAATTTTCTACCCATTACTACCTCCATGGTTCTTTAAGCATTACTGCTATCCAGCTTTCTCTTTCCCACTCCACAGCTATGTTTTGGATTATTTTTCTCCATATGTTATTAGATAGCCTTGTTCCAAATTGAATCTCATTCTGCTGTAATGTCTATGTTGCTAATATTGCTTGGTCCCTTCCTATCATTTTTATGCCATCATTGGTGTTTGCAACACCTCCCTATTTAGTATAATATGTGAATTTCATTAACTTGCTGTTTACTTCCACTTTAAAATCATTAATGAGACTATCCAAAACCCCTGAAACTAATAGTAGTCTTTTAGTACTGCTAGGCAGCTCTCCTACAACTTGATACATTGGTGTGTATCATTATCTCTTGTTAATGGCCCTTCAGTCACTTTTCAGTCCATGTGACAGTGCCCCATCCATGACTTTTAATTAATTTTGAGAGAAGGGTTTTGACAGCTAATATGAAACTATTTTTTTAGCTACAGGATCCCTGCAAAAAGAAAGATTTTATCTATTTTCCTTTTTAGTACTAAATTAAAATTCTGTCATCAACAACAAGCTCATCTCTGTTTTTCCCGACAAGTTCATGCTGCTTATTCCTTATGATTCCATTATCCACTAGCTATTCACTGGACATTGTGATCCTAATATTTATTTTATTGCTTCATTCAAGCTGAAATTGAAGCCTAGCATCTGATAGGTTCAGGATTATTCATAATTCTACTGCTTGTTTGATTTTTTGCTAGTACTCAGGAACTCTCAAGCTCTCTCTGAAACTGACAGCAAAATAATTATCAGACATATTTTTCCCCTGTTGTCTTCCCTCAAAATGCATGTCTGTTACAATCAAACTACCTGTTACAATATTTCCAAGGTTTCCCTTACTGTTCCCCTTGTCAGGAACTTTATCTGTGTGTGTTTTCAAATTGCTCAGCTTCTTCTATTTCTTTCTTAATTGAAAACATCCCATTTATGGTTTGTGTCACAAATTTCCCTCATCTATGTACTCAGAACCATTATTAGGAGGGATGGTGAGGGGTGCCTTCTACCAATCACTTTTGATTGCTTTCCTTGTAACTAGTGCTTTTAAGCAGATTTCATAGCACTTACAATTCCCCAGGAGTATAGATTCATAGATTACAAAGCTACAAGGGACCATTATGATCGTCTGCTCTGACCTTCTGCACAGTACATAACAGCAGTGGTTAAGAGAACCTTCAAACCACCTACTGTGAAAGCCAAATGGCACATAAAATGTTTAGAGTAAAAATGTGCTCATTTGTCTCTATTCTATTCAGATTCCCCTATTACACTCATCACAGTAACATATCCTGCAAAATTCAAGGGAATGTCTGGTGGAACTCATCTAATGTGATATATGCCTCTCTTTGGATCATGTTATTTGGGCCATGGATTAGTACTGCCCTTAGCTGTTTGAAAACAGAAACAAAAACAAAGCAAACAACAACACAAAAACTTTAAAAAATCCAAACAAACGTGAGCTTCAGGAACACTTATGAAGATTAAGTAAACACTTCACTCTGGGGTTCAAGATGCTAAAGAGTTCTTTCTTTTCTGCTCTGCATAGCAATCATATAATAGGCTGTATTCTGTTTAAATGCTGAGCTCACATTGAGCTCCATCAAATATATACAAAATTCCCCAGTTCTTTTAGGATAAGCAATTATCAGCTAATGACAGTTAAAGATAGGAATGATGAAAGATCCAATTAAATTACTGATGCACTGCAAGATCTCATATCAGATCCTAAATTATATTTCCGTTGGCAGTTTGGGTACTGGCTGTGGTGGTATGCCATAAAACCAGCACATTATGGCCTGATAACAGCACCATAAAAGAGATTCACTACTACTCTTACTCTCACTATTCACCAGAGTACATTTGTGGCAACATTCCAACAAGATTACAAACTTTTCTCCTTCTTCGCTACTTTAGGATTTTCATTTCCAGATTCTAAAAAATTTAAATAAACTATATTTATAAATATATAAAATACTATAGATACATGCTATTTACAGCTAGCTGCATTTGTATTTGTATGGGCAATGCAGCAATTTGCATTGACTGTGTTTTATTCTATCTGTCTTAGACTCTAAAGACATAGGAAATAACCAACTGAAAGTTAAAAAAATAAAAGAAACAAAAAATCTTGCTGTATATATCATAATGCATTCCCATACACTACTTGCAAAAGCAAGGGCAAAATAGAGAACATCACATCTTGGCATTTTTTTCATGACTTGTTACAGTCAAAAGGGAGCTTTTTGATTAATAATCAAGGCTGGAGCACTTTGCTGTGAAGTGGTTTTTAGTGTTGTTGCAGAAAAAATGTTATATCCTTAGTATCCTCAAAGCATAGGCTTTTGAAGCTGGGGGGGAATATCCAGGGATTCTATATTATATATAGAACATGTCCTGCAACAATGCCACCTAAATATAGAAATTTAAAAATACAAAAACTCTCAAAAGAATTAGCTATACACCGATGACATATTTATAAAATGAAAATAAAAAAAAAGTGGTTTCTTAAACATCAATAGGTAGTCTTTGATGTGTTATATGTTTTATGAATGTCCCGTTAAGGAAGTGTGACTTTTGCCTGCCAGATCTGAAGGGCTTACACTGAGAAGTTTCACAAAGTCAAAAGTATGTCTGAGAATTCTGTCTTGGAGCCCCAGCTAAGGAGCTTGTACTGAGATATTTATGTCTGTATCGGAGTCCTGGACAAGGACTTGCACTGAAACAGTGTAAAAGTCAAAACTACTAGATTTATTAAAGTGACAGATATAATGGGCTTGGAATTGCCGTTGATAAATACATTAACTGCAAAAGGATAGTAGAGCTTGAGTTAGTAATTCCCAGGTACACCAAATGCAGTCTGAGGTGCAAAGTCTGTGTAGCAGTGCTAATAAATAATAGTAATGCTAGGAAAAGGTATACTGTATATTGAAGGCACAGGATGCTACCACTTCTTGTCAGCTTCTCCACACTTAAGAGTACATAAAGGTTTCAGATAAAATTCCAGTTAGTCTAAGAAACTCTAATTGCTGGTAGCCATACTCAACGTTGTTTAAAAAAAAAGTGGTTTCTTAAACATCAATAGGTAGTCTTTGATGTGTTATATGTTTTATGAATGTCCCATTAAGGAAGTGTGACTTTTGCCTGCCAGATCTGAAGGGCTTACACTGAGAAGTTTCACAAAGTCAAAAGTATGTCTGAGAATTCTGTCTTGGAGCCCCAGCTAAGGAGCTTGTACTGAGATATTTATGTCTGTATCGGAGTCCTGGACAAGGACTTGCACTGAAACAGTGTAAAAGTCAAAACTACTAGATTTATTAAAGTGACAGATATAATGGGCTTGGAATTGCCGTTGATAAATACATTAACTGCAAAAGGATAGTAGAGCTTGAGTTAGTAATTCCCAGGTACACCAAATGCAGTCTGAGGTGCAAAGTCTGTGTAGCAGTGCTAATAAATAATAGTAATGCTAGGAAAAGGTATACTGTATATTGAAGGCACAGGATGCTACCACTTCTTGTCAGCTTCTCCACACTTAAGAGTGCATAAAGGTTTCAGATAAAATTCCAGTTAGTCTAAGAAACTCTAATTGCTGGTAGCCATACTCAACGTTGTTTTATGCTTAGCATGAAGATTTATATTTACATGGACTCTCAATCCTTACAGCAGCATGTGATCTTATCTTCATGAACTGAATTTTACTCTGGATTTGTAGAGCTATAATAAATGACAGCAAAGGATTCAAAATCTCATTTTGAAACAGACAAGTTTTAACTTGAAGACCTAGGATAAGAGATGTCATTAAAATACTCTTGGCTTTGTCAAAATGCTTCTTAGATAAAAAAAGGATTATAATGGCAACAACCAGCCTAGTTGCCAAAAAAACCCAACAAAACAAACCACCAAACCCAAACAACAACAACAACAAAACCCCACAGCCACAAACCACCAAACCCAAACAACAACAAAACCCCACAGCGTGTATTGCCACTGGACTGAATTAAATCACACTAGTGATAAAAAAAAAAACAAAAAATCAATTAAAAACTTCCATGAGCAAGATATGAATTAAATCACACTAGTGATAAAAAACAAAAAATCAGTTAAAAACTTCCATGAGCAAAATGTTTATTCTTTCTCTGAACTGGAGAGGAAAAATATAAAAAAAAAAAAAGAAGAAAATACACTTTTCCAGTCACACCTATTTACAAAAAGTCACATGTATTTACAAATACAGCAGATTAAAATAAATAGGAGTGGAATTGGGAAGTCATTGAAAGGAAATAAGAAAGAAAGTAAACTCTAATCCCATCAACAGAAACACTCATTTACTAGCTTCCAGATCTTAGTCATGAATTGAATGCTAACGTAACACTTGCATTGAGCCAAACATGGAACTGTAATTGATCTCTGCTTAGAGCAAGTGCTCTTAGCAACCTAGTTTAGAAAACTATGGTATGTAGGGCTGCAACACATTGCCTCGGGGGTTGTAGAATCCACAGACTTTAGGGGGGTTTTAACTATTTTAAGAGTAAGGTTTTTTAAGACTCACTCATGGCTGCTCTGATCTAGTGTTGGTGATAGTTGTGCTTTAAGTAGGAGACTGAGCTTGATGATCTCCATGATCCCGTCCAAGCAGCAGTTCTATAGCTCTGTTTCAAATTGCAGCCTCTGATTTTGTTATATTTTCTTACATTATATAAGTAGATATGACAAGAAAAGGTAATAAAAGAGCTATATTGTTTTCTTCAGATCAAGTGGAGCGAAGGCCAACATCATCTTCAAAAGCCATCTTTCCATGAAATTTTACTTCTTGTCATACACAAGACTTCTAGTGATAATGAAGCCCTAAGTATGCATTATTTTCAACTTAGGTAGCTCCTCAGATTCATGTAAAACCCCTTTGACTTAGGCATACTCCACCTAGCTACAGTTCAGAACAGCTTTACAATCTCTGGGTGTCTGGGAGCAGTGTATTCAGGACACAGGACTGTCACATTGCAGTGTGCACAGCAGCATTCACTGAGCATCAAGGAATGAACCAGTGCTGAGTGCGTGCAACCCAGCTGGCCTCCTGCTGCACACATGTGCTACTTCACCTTCCCAGCAGCTGCTTTTCCAGATACCTCACAGCCCTAGAAAAGCAGTTTGGAAAAGAAAAGACATGTCCTGTTTCATGGTTGGCATTGTGGGCATGGTACTGGCTCATATGACACAGAAAAGCTCATGTTATATGGGAAGATGGTGATATCCACAGTGATGGATGTTCAGAGATGTTTCAAATATGGTTCTTAGGACCTTTGCCTGGGGGACTGAAGCCCCACTACAGGGCTGCCCATACAGCAACAGGGAGGACCAAGGATATGATGACAATGTTAGTGTTGCGTTTATTCACAGTATTTCTTTAGAATGACTAAACCAAGAAAGTGAAATCCTTATGTTTTTCTGGAAAGAAAAAGGCTAAAGAAGGACCCTCAGGAGGCAAGATGAGCAGTTACAGATTTGGGATTGGCAGGCATTCTGGACAAAACAACAGACTAGAGATTATAACGTTTTCTGTGTCAGTTTCAGGGATGTTTAAATGACACTGGAAATGGCAGAGTAGCCCAGGATGAAGAGAAAGCAAAGGCCAATTAAAGCTGTTCTAGTTTTCCCATTTCTGGATTGCGAGTCCTGCCTCTAACTACCAGTATAACAAATATTTATCTCAAATGCAAGTATTTAGAAACATGAAGCTGAAAGGTGAGTTTCGACATAAGCATACATAGTGGACACACATGTGTATGTATTATGGTACAGGCCATGGAACACAATTCTTAATTATCATTGCACAATTGAATTAGTCCCTAAGTTTAATTCCTCTGCAATCACACATCTTCCACACATAAGTGTGTGCTATGAACATTCAGTTTTCTTTCATTTGCTGCACATATTTTTCAACTGTAGTTTAGACACTAATGCTTTAAAAGTGTGTCCTTTTGCCTTATTTCTCCCACCCTCATCTCTATTGCATCTGGCTTCGTCAACCCAGCATAAAAAGGAAGGAAAATGTGCCAAATACTGCACATTTGATATCTGAAGTGTACCTATTGACCTTTGACTGGGATGGATATTTTAATCCCACACTCGAAAATTACCCTTCAAAAGACTTGAATTCAAATTGCCATCATGATATGTCATCTTCTAATTTGATGTGACTGGAATGATAACATTTGCTTTGATGTGCAATGTAATCCAGTGTGACTGATCAGATGCAACCTGCTGTAACACCGCAAAGGGCAATGCATCATGTTTGGAAATTAAAACCATCTTATTTTCTGGAAATTGTAGTAGCAGGAATCTACCTGAATTTTACATATTATGGGATTTTTCAAGAGGTTTTTAACCCAACAATGACAACTGCCTTAGCTAAATTATTCATTTTCACTGTCTCTGGAGTCTGACTAGCTCTTGCTATAATATCTGCATTTTTGGTTATTTTTCTGTTAAGAAACAGGCAAATCTCAAAACACTGCAGTAAGTATAACGGGTGGATTTAAATTGTATTAGAATATTCTGCTTGGAAAGAATACAGTTTAGAGTTTTTAAGCTCACTCTTTCTCTGCTTACAGTGGTTGCTTCCATTATCAATGCAGAAAATATTTCTTTGTGGTCTAAGATGCAGCTCCAGGTGCAGGACAAAGCAGTACCCAGCAGCATAAGAAGTCAGCAGTTGTTTAATTTTCTTCTCCTGTTACTTCTGATTAGAGCACTTTTGGGGAAGACTTTACAGAATCCAGTGTCTCCCAATGTGATCTCATGAGTTGCTTGCAATCTGCAAGGCAAGTCTCGCCCACACAATCAGGGGCAACTCATTCTAGTCCTCTGAAAATGACATAAAACTTTAATTATTAAGCAATGGAGGGATAGTTAAAAGTATATGAGATGATTACCTGGGTGTAGGATGTGGAGCAAAAAAAAAAATCTTACTCTTCAGCATGACAATCATCACAAATGAGTCTACAGATAATTTTGTGCATAATTACGTAAGGTGCTGATGGAATATTAAGAGTTTTCTATAGAATCTATTAGATCTTTGCAGTATAGATCTAATGATATTCAGAATAGTAATACTCCATATTTCTCAAAAGTCTCCCAGGAGGCCAAAGTATTGAATAGAGGCAAGTAATGCCATGCAATCATGGGGGTAAAGATGTGATGCACTGGCGTGTCCAGTTATATGTATTCACAGAGGTGAGCACCTCACACAGTAGAGATATTTCTTTCTCTAATGTGTGGATACTTCAGATGAGCCCTGTTCTTATTTTATTTAAGTCAAATAGCCTATCAAACAAGATTTCTTCATTAAACCCAAAATAGAAAATGGTGAGTTCTGGCAATTGGAGACTTCAATTTTCTTCCAAACTCAAATATTTAAATCTAAATCTTTGCTTTCTGGCTGAAGAGCTTTAAAGGAACTTGCTAGTCGCTTTTCAGGTCCAGTTTGCTTCTGCTCCAATGAGGGTAAAAATTCAGAAAGGGAAGAGTAGATATTATGTTAACACAATGTTCCCATTCTTGCAAAGGCAAGAAGATGTTTAAAAGTATTTAAAGTATTACTCAAGCTTCTGATGTAATAGAAATTGCAACAGTATTTTCTAGTGGGGATGTGAAAGTTAGGGGGAAAATAATTTAGTAGTTTAAAGCGTTTCATTAAATCCCTGAATAAAAGTAATGAAAGTAAAGGTCTTCCTTTTGATTCGAATGATATTCTGTTTTCTAATGTGAGGTAAATAGAATAACACATGCATCCCAGTGTGAAACATCATCTGGTTTGACTGACCAGATGAAATATACCATAACACTGAATAAGGGAATGAAACTTCACTTGAAATTTTAACCCAAGCTGTTTTTCTGGAAAAAAATGCCATGAAGGAGGAAACCTTTATCTCATATTTCTGAATTGCTGAAGGTTTTAGGGCTATATTCTTTCTATCATCATGTTGGCAGAGCCTGGTGATGTGTTAGGCACCCATCTACTCATGCACCCAATGAGGAAGTGATGTTCTTTTTCTTATTTGCACTGAAAAGAAAATTATAAAGCCTTTTCCCCAGATACCTTTTCCACAAAGTTATCCTTACGTGTGTCCTTGCTGGATGGCACACAAGCTGCTGTTCCCCCTTCAATTCACTCTAATTCATCAATATTTATCCTGACCATGTTGTGCCTGCAACTGCAAGTGCAGGTAAAATGCTTTGATTGTCAGTGGACCAAACAGTAAAGAGACATTGTGGTTGAAACATATGCATATGGAATGAGTGTATTGTTACTTCTGTATTGTACCCAGAATTTTAAACTGACACTTTTGTTACCCCAATACCATTTGTGTTAATGGAAAAACGCCCAAATGTCAAAACATTTTCTACAAACAATTTGGTATTGATACCAAATGTCTAGGAGCGAGTATTAAGTTTGCTTTATATTTCTTTTTAGATTTCTGACAACTTTACTTTTCCATTTATACAGCTCAGGATAAAAATATTTTTAAAAACCCTACACATTTAGAGCAGTTTCTGAAAATCTGGGAAGATTTTGCTGAGAACATATCTTTTAATTCTCATTGTTTTTTCCTCTTTTTTCCACAGAGAGATCCATGCTTTTACGTCTACTCTTTTGTATAGTAGGCAATGGAGAAACCAGCCTGCATGCCATTTTTATAAAATCTAAGCACTCCCTGCAGATTTCTGCATGTGTGCCCCCCCCAAATAGTATGCTTAGGCCCTTTTCCTGTGATAAGCCTTTAAAAGCTTCTCATTTTAATGACTTTGCAGTGGAACCTAACTACAAGTGCTGCTTTGATAAGAGCAACTATAGGATTTGTCTGAATAGAGAATTTCTGAAATAAAGAAAATACAGAAAAAATAGAGGTAGGTGAAGCGTTCAGGAGTAGAAAAACCATACTGAGCTTCAACCTGGACTAAACTTGAAAGAATCTTTAAGTCAAGGAGAAGGCTGGATTGAGAAAACTGAGAACTGACAAGAGTGGAGAGAAAGGATAGTGCTATATTGCATGATTTTTTACACATAGGTAAATGCAGTGTTTGAAATAACCTCTTTAAAACAAAGAAACGAACAAATAATAAATATCATAATAAATATCAATTTAGTGGTATAGAAACAGTTTTGAATTCCTATTGATTTGCTGAGCTTTGAATTTCAAAAAGGTACAATTCTGGTGAACAAAAAAAAATTAATTTAAAACCAGTATTACATTTAAAAAAATCTATTAATTTAGATGAGACAAGAAAAGTTCTAATTGATTTTAATAAAAGAATAAAAATTAAACAAAATATGTGTTAATCAAAAATGTTCCCTTCTATTTTTTTTTTCTTTTATTTGAAGAACAAATAAAACAGGCTATTAGTTGCCCAACCTTACTTCTAAACACTGAAGCTCAGTAAGATAAAGGACAAAAACCAAATAGTTTTTTTTTTCACAAAATTACTCACAATTGTATTTCAAAAGAATCACTGCCTTCTAATAATTCAAAACACTGTTATAACTTTTCACTCTGCTGCAAATTGCTTCCTTTTAATGGCAAGCCTTTAAATAATATAAAACCCAAAAGTAAACCCTTCATCAATATTTTCTTTTTTGCTGTGGTGATACTACAGAATCTAAAAGAAGAAAGTCAGTGAAACAGAGAAAGAAGGATAGACTGAGAGAGAATGAAAATCCTGACAACTGTGTAATAAACACAAACATAATAGAAACAAATGGTGCGTTGATGCACTGAAGTTGAAAATTCTTTTTGAAAAATGTCAAAAATACCAAGTAGCTTATTAAGCTATACAGTTAAGATTTTTAGTTGTTTGCCTGGTTTGGACTTTATTAACTCCCTATTTTGTGAAGAATGATGATGGAATTTTGATACCAATACATATTACTGGAAGTATAAGAGTTGTGATAGGAACTTTATATAAGCCTGTGTGGAATGAGCCTTTTCATCAGCGTAGTGACTTTTTGGCAGAGAAGGTGGGAAGATTTATTTATGATCTTCCTGCTCTTAAAGGAAAAAACCTTTTCTAGAAGAGTTTAAAGGTGAGACTTTACAGTTTTGCTCAGCTTACTACGAGAAGAATCGTGTTCCAAAACAGGAGTCCATGGCACACAACAAAATGTGTTCCATCCTGGTTAGCATCATGTAACAGTACTTACACTACCCACTATCTTTTGGAACACCGTGTGGGAGCTTCAGCATAATATATTTCCTTAGACTATGGTTGTGACATGAAATAATTTCTGATTCTGATTTCTCCATTACTGATGGAGATGCAAGTGGCCAAATAGGCAAGAGGTACTCAGTATTACACAGCTTCAATAGCTGGCAGGAGGAAGTTCTGTCAGATATGTTCCTGCAAATGCCTGTTTTATAAAAACAAACTAAAAAATAACTTGAAAGTTTATTTGATATAAATTATATATCTTTAAAGCACATCACATTTTTATAATGGTGCTTATTTTAAACTCTTACCATATGCTCTTCAAGCAATGCAGGCATATGGTTCACATAACAGTACCATATGTGTGATAATATTTTGCTGTATATTACAGCAATAATAAACATTTTTAATTTGTAGAGAGACTCAATTTAAATTATGTTTTCTCTTCATTTTTTCCACTTATAAACACTTCTGATGACATTTCTGAAGAAGCCTATAAATCCCCAAAAGAGCTTAGTATCACAAACTAAAGACCGAGGGTGTATTTTATGGCTAAAGACACACATTCATCACTGTAGAAAAAAACCCCTACTGTTCTTTGATAAAACATGGAAAAAAAAAAAGCATAGAATCAAATTATAATGCATTGAAGCAGCCCTTCCTTTCCTTATACATATTTGCCACTGTCTCACTCCAAATACTGAGTGTCTGCAGCATTCAGTGTTTTTTCTATTTTTTTTTTTTCTGTGACGTTTAGTTCTCTATTGAGAAGGAAATGAGACATGAACCACAAGCAAATGTGTATGAGACTCATCTTCCTTGAGACAAGATTGCATCTGAAGATATAAAAGGAGAATAATTCTTTATACTCCTTTTTTTTTTGCTTCTGCTGTTGTACAGGGATCCTGGCAAGAGTCAAGTACCACCATGTTTTTCCTCCTATGGGATACTTACCCCACGTACAGATGTGAAAGTAGGAAAAATAACTGCCTCAAAATGGAGCTAAGGAAGGGAGGAAAATGCAATGTCTTTTTTTTTACTTTGTGGCCTTGGTGGTCAAAGACAGAAGGTTGGAAAAAAGGTGCATAGATTTGATCTCATTATTAGAGCAGAGAAGCTGGCAACTTTGAACAGGAACATGTGACATAAGAAGTAAGGAAGTAGAACAGCAGTGTCTGGAAGAGACTTTAACCACAGTAGATACAAGGAGGTTAGTTTTCCAAGCCAGAAGTGATGAAGCCTTTGCTTTGTGCACGTCTAGAAGGTATTGAATAAAGAATTCATGAGTTTGGAGTTAACTAGAATGTCCAATGACTTCAACAGAGTCAGAAAGTGGAAAGGTAACATATAACACATTTAAACACCTCAGTGACATGGACAGTTGTGAGGCTGTCAGTAGTCACAGTGGCCTGAGATACACAAAAAGATTAAAAAAGGAGGATCAATAATTCCTTTTTGGGGATTAAGGTACTTAAAAAGTATCCAGAAGTTAAAAAGTAAATAAATCGCTGTTCACAGAAAAGAATATAAACTGAAGTTGCCAAGAGTCTGAAAGCTCCAACTCTTTCTGCTGTGGAAAATGTTACTCCTCTGGAGCTCAGGTGCTCCACTTATCTCCTATAGGAAGAAGACTTCTTGTAGACTCCTACTGTGGTGACACAGCTCCTTTCCACTTTCTACTGAGCATGTTATTTACCAAGTGTCATGTACTTCCACCAAATGAAAAGAACCACCAAGCTATAAAAAAAGCAGTATGATCTAGATTAAAAAGAAGAGCCTTCTCATAAAACCCTAACCTCCTATGACTTCAAGAAAGTAGCTACATACAATAAATAAATAAATAAATAAAGGCCATTTCATTTACATGAGCAAATTAAAATTAAAAAAGACACAGCTAGGTGCACAGAGAAACTGAGCGTTGCTTTATTTACAGTTGCTTAATTGCAGTCAAAGCGATTTCATGCCACACCATCAAAAGGTGGAAGAATTTTATAGCAGTGAAAATTCCTTCTTTGTAAAATTCCTACTGCTTATTCTGTAGTTGTTCTTTTAACAACTTGTTAAAGCAGAATCAAAGCGAAGGAAAGCAAAATGGGTCCTCAATGCCTTGACTGTTTACAGTAACTGATAAATAACATTAAAAGCATCCAGTTCTTCAGGCTGGTGCCTAACCTGGCAATTGCCCTCTGGAAGAATTAGCATCAGATTTGACATAAAGCTATGCCTGCAGTCTGGTTAACTAGCCAGCTCGATGACTGAAGCGTGATGGAGATCTGCTTTTACGTCTCTTGGACGTTGCCTTTTCAGTGGATCTCATTATAACCAAGATACAAAAGAAACCCTCTTGAAATCTAGTGGCATACTCAAAATATCTGGCAGTGAGAATAGGCTGGAAAGCCAGAACTTTTGTGTGGCAGAGTGCCACATTTATAATATGACTGTGGTGAAATTATGACGTGTTGTAAAGTGGTATTGTGGAAGAATTGTCAATAATACCCTTTCAGCCAAGTCTTTTAAAAATGTATTGGTTTATAGTGATTAATAAGACACATGTGCAGCAATATTTGTATTACCAGCCTGTTAGCTATTTTTTAGGTTATTTTCTTGAATTTTAGTAAAGTGGGTAAAAAGTGAGTAAGTATGGTTCCTGACCCAAATGATCTATATTCCAAGACAGTGGGTATCTGTTGCCATCAACCTCTATGCAGAATCCTTGATGTGAATGGATTTGAGTGGTAGTGGAGCCTAGTGTCTTTATTTTCATAGCACTGATTTATACTATTATAACATTTCTGTTCATAGAATCTTTTATATTTTAAATCTCTTAACAAATTCTGTTGTGTTTTTCCTACTACATTCTGAGATTGATGTAGTAATAAAAAAAAAAATCTGTCTTGAAGAAAGACAAGTGTGCATTATGTGCCACAGGCAGTAACCATAGCCAGCAAACCAGCTAACAAATAACAAGCCAAGACAAAAGCCAGTTCTCCCTTACAGATTTCTTTTGTCCGTAGACAAACTAAAACATAGCTCATAAGTTCACAGAAATACAGTAATCCATGCAATGTTTCTGAAGGAAGAATAATTTAACACCTTAGTTTAAAACTTGTTTTAATTTGATACAGTTCCTGTATTACAAGTAAATAAATAGCTATGTACTAAACAAATACACTCTCTCTCTTTTCCTTCACTTCCTTGAAAGACACCTTGGATCATATTTCTCCCTTTCCTAGGGAGGTTTTTTTTTTCTTGGCCAGGAGTCAAAAGCTCTTCTCTCTCTCTTAGAATCTTTGTTTTCAGGTCGAGATAAGATGGGAAAGTTGATATTGTAGTATTTCCTAGCATTTTCTCTGATCAGGACTTTCTAGATGGCTGTCTTGTTAAGGGAAAACAAATTTTCTCCTCTTCTTCAAAGGCTGATCACTTTCAGGAGGGCTTCTGGTCTCCAGATAGGACTAAATTCATATTATTTCTACTCTGATGCACAGTGTACAAGTCAGGTTTTGGATCAGCATCTATTAGATCCCAAAGAAATGATTGCATTGCAGTAGTGCTCACTGAAGTAGTCCAAGAAATACTGGAAAGACTAATGAGTTCCTTTCCATAACCTTAACTAAATTTTCAGGTTTTAACTTATGCCTCTTCTGGAAGATAGTTCATGGTTTGTGGTCTTTGCTTGTCAGGACTAAACTTGTTACATGTATATTCTAAAAAATAGTGCTGCAAAGCATATTCCCATGTCAATCACACTGAAAGAAGCTAGCTTTATAGTTACCAGGATGGACAAGAGAAGTCAGAAAGGTTGACCTTCTAAAATAGTTATGGAATGTATGCAAAAGTAACCTGGCTTAAAAACACATACAGAAAGAAGTACTGATGGTGTGATGTTTGATTTTATACTATATTGACAACTGTTGCATAAGGCAATACAACTTTTTCAGTGCTACCTGATACAGTGGAACCAGTCAATTTACCTTAGAAAAGGGGTTCTGAAGTATAACAGAGAGGAATAAATACACTTAAGAAAATTTATTTAATTTCTAGGTGTCACAATTATTTACCTGCTTGTAGGAGGAATGCTATGATTTCTTTGACCTTTTCATTAATGTTATTTTTCTAATCAACACCATAGAAATGACTGGTAGGATCCTTATCCAGGTAATTTTCTTATTAGCTTCCCTTCCTTTTCCTTGAGTAATGAGTGCAGGCTGAAGACCAAGGAGTTCAGATTAAGTTGTTAAAAAATGGCTTTAATGTAAAGAGACAGACTATTTAGTCATTGCCTGATTCATTAGCAGCAGTATTTTTATTCTGGTACTCTACCCCAATGTAGCAGTAAATCTAGCAAGGTTAACTTTTAAATGCTAGATAAGAGAATGTCATCCGTTTTCAGTAACAGTCTGAAGCTTACATGTTTAATAATGACTTTTGCCATTTTAGTATTAATTTTATGCATGTTTTCACATATAATTAAAATAGCTGGTTACTAAACAGATTTAGCATCCCTTTGCTGACCTTCAGTGATAGAGCCTACTTGTTTTTACATCCATTCATGTTGAAAACAGTTTGTGGTGACAGGAGATGATTAATCATTAGGCTCAGGGTTTAACGTAGCAAAAGTATATGGAAACTTTCTGTAAGGATGCAACTTTAAAAGCCAGAGTCATTAAAAGGAACACAAACACAGCTCTGCTTGGTGTTCAGGTTCCTGCTGTGCTAGTGTCTCCTCTGAGAGTGCTTTGGCTTGAATGGTTGAACATCCTGAGCAACTGTGTTCATGTGCATCTAGTTTTTGGTCCAAATGTCCAGGAAGCACATGTGTGTTTCACTACAAACATGGAGAGCTTGTGGTATTATTTCAAGGATGCCTTGTAATAAGACAATAGCTTAGAACAGTTTGTTATCCTGTAGCTTCTGTGGAAGTTCCTTTTAGTTTGTCATTCTAAGAGCTGATGAGCATCCTGCTAGAGGTCTTCATGCACAGTGGTGCCTTTTTGTTGCTTCAAGTGATTTTCCTGCTGGCCATAAGCTCTTTATTTTCTGAGGTTGCTGGTACTCATTTGTAAAAACAGTAATAAGATTTCCTTTCAGAAAAGGATATCCACAGCTCTGCAGAGTAACCTGTAATTCATGCAGAAGAACAATCTCTTCTGTATAATGCCATATTGATGACGTTAAGATCATAGGCTCCAGAAACTGGCTACTGCCATTTACTATTTCCCCTTATAAGTAAATGCTGCAGTTACTTCTGTGACAGATTTCCCACCCATGTCCTTAACATTTACAAACTACAAGTGAAGTGAACCTGAGTATTTATACTTTCTTATAAATGACATATTAAGGAATAAAAAGAAAAATACTGTATCCAATTACTATCTACAGTACAGTGATAAACTTACTTTCAACGTTATACTTTGATTTCTGTTAACACTTATAACAATGTAGCTCCATAAGAACATTGACAAAATATGGATTATTTGCTGAAATTGTAAACAGAATTTTATTACCTTCTGAAATCAGCAAGAAAAGTATTCACACTGACACTTCTTTTTTTTTCCCAAACAAACAGGAATTTTGAAGGCAATATTACTGCAAAATCAAGAATTAAAAATCCTATATTTTTCATACTTTCAGCTGTTACACAAGTCCCTCTAGGAAGAGAATTTTATATCCTGCAATTTGTACAATTTGGAGCTGCTCCTCAGTTAAGATCATAACAAATTTTGCATGTGACTCATCCTCTCAATTCCCAAAATATATCTTCCTTTTTCCTGCAATTTTGCATAATTGGTCTCTGGTAAGAGTAAAAGAATTAATGCAAACATTTGACATGCATTAAGGCAGCTGTGTGAGACATATGTGATTTTCAAAAAAAATGACTTGTATTCCACTTTTGAAGGAGTAGCACATCTTTGTCATGACGCATTTTTAAAGGGAAGCTGAGCCTAGAAGCTTAGAACTTAACTGCATTTAAATTGAATTATGTAAAATGTGATACTGTTACCCTGCTTGTTGTAAAAGTTAGAAATATTTTATTGCGTGAGCTTTGGATTAAATTGTATCTAAGCAGAGTTATACTGAACTATGATAGATGTACATCTATAAAGGTAGTATCCTCAGTTGTACATAAAGCTATTACAAAAATGTAACAGCTATGAGAAACATAGATTTCTATTAAAAAACAAACAAAGAATTCCACCAAAATTCTAAAGGATTTCACATAAAATAAATTTCAGTGCCAGATTAAAATAGAAAATATCCTTCTTTGAAGAGTTATACTGTTACAATGAGGGAAAATGCTGCATTTTGAAACTGCATTTTACTTCTATTTTTTCTCCAATTTAATTTAAAATTTAAAAACCAAAAGCAAAATCAACATCAAATGTTTCACTTCCTTTGCTACATTACATATATTTATTCATTGTTCGGGCCAACAAACCCAAAAATCAATCTTTTGTATGGTTTCAGTTAACATGCCTGCCTTGACTTTGTGAGGAAGCTGTGTATAAACAGGAAATACAAATTCAATTTATAACCAAAATGATGTGATGAAAGAAGACAATTCTTTAAATAAACCTAAATAATAGTCACCTGACCTCTTCTCACATACAACAGAAACAGATAAAAAGCAACTTGTCTGATTGCTTATTGTTGAACTGAATGTAGATACAGAAGCAATCAGTAAAAAGCTGCTCTTCAATTCCAGCATTTTTGTAGTATTTGAGTCAAAACACATCTGAGTTTTCAGTATATGTTTGCACTTGGAGAACTAAAGAGTTTGTGTTAAATAAGGCACACTTTAGCAAAGCTTCCCAGAAACATTAGGATCTTTCTTAAAGTTGTTGTCTTTCCCACCTATGACTTAGGACTCAGACAGATCACACTATGTATCAGATAAAATGCATGAAGACACATAAACTGTAACATTTTGCGTGTTCCAGGGACAGGCCTTTTAAGTTAAGAAATGCTAGAATTACATACAACCTTAAGTGATCATGAGCAACCCTCCTATTCATTACTGTACACTCTTTAGTCTCCTGATCACATAACAATGTTTTAGGATTCCTCCTTCATTTTGTGCATAGGATGGATAGCTCTCATGTAATGATACTCAGTGCTATGCCTTGTTTCTCTTAGCTTTTTGTAGTCTCTATCTCTAGTCCATATTTATTGGAGACAATTCAAACTCATAAGACAAATTTATCAATTTCTATGGGAACTTTTCTGTTCCAGTCAGAAAACTATTACTAGAACTCTTCACAATTATTATTCAGTGATAGAATATATGTTCGTAATGCTCCCCTGAAAAAAGTATTATTGTGTTTGTTTTATAGACACAGAAATAAGTTGTAGGGGTGTTTGGTAGACAGAAAAATGTATCTGGATGTCCAGTTGTTAGAACCTGGTTTTCCAGTACAGATAGCATGTTATGCTAAAATTGCAACTCCACCATGGAGATTTAACATTTATATAAATGTAGCTGTAGGGTTCTCAGAAAATGGGAAAAGACAGGAAATGAAAAATCACTTTGTTACATGATGTTAGCTTTCACTTCTGTTGCAGCAGAATCTATCAGAAGTTAGTAAAAATAATGAGCCCAGCTGCAAACTCTAGCTTAGGTTTTTGTTAACCCACAGTTTCCTAGAAAGTAAAATGTCATCCCATTTCTTTGCAACGGCAGCCAAATCTTTGTCATTTTCCATGCTTCTTAGACTCTCACCAAATAATTGCTGCTAACCACATTCAGAGACAAAATGCGAATTAACTAATTTTAAACATTCTTGTCTGTTCTTTGAGTTGACGGAAGTAATTGGTTGTCTTCTCCTATGATCTTCACTAGCATCTCATGTAGAAAGAAATGAGATACTTTGACAATGGTTTTCATAATACTTCTGACTAAAAAACAAAGCTGAGATTCAGAAACAAAGCTGAGATTCTTGCGGTCTTGTAAGGAAAATAGGCTCTAATAAAAATAGACTTTTCACTCTGTTTTTCCCAATTACATTATCACTCTGTCTCTTTCTAATTGCCTTTGCTGACTTCTGCTTCTTTGTACTATGCTTTTTTAAGCATTCTCAGGCCCCTAGCCAAGATGTTCATCCAACACACAGAACCAGCAGACCCTCAGCTTCTTTCTCCATAATTGCTTGTCCCTGTTCCAACATTCTTCCTGGTTTCCATTTTCCCTTGTCTCTATGTTCACAGGTTCTTTCTTTCAGTTTCTGTAGCCTTAGCACATTTCTTGCTTTGCTCCTAATTGCTTTGTTCCCTTCACCTTGTCTGTTACTCCAGTTGTTCTGTCTCCCCCATGCCTGTCCTGTTCCCAGTTACTCCAGTATCTGTGTCCCTCATGTTCCTGGAATTCTCATGACACTATTGCTATTCAGGTTCCTCACCCAGGCAGAGAATACCCAGTGATCTTCAGCACTAGGTTTGGTGCCCTTCCTAGCATCAAGCTGAGGCAAGCTTAGCATGAAAAAAAATAATCCTCAGAGAACTCTGAAAGATCCCTCTGTCAAATTTCTGCAAACTTTGTTTATCTGTTTAATCTTATTGCTCATAGAAGTTCAGACAAATTTCACTGTGACAGAAAAGGCACATCCTGTAATAGTTTGCCAGTTTTGAAGTTCATAAAGTATGAGTTTACTTAAAGATTGTCAAAGAAAAGATCATTGAAATTTTTCAGTGCAGGCCAGCCAACAGATTTTTTTACTGGTAGCATACTTGGAAGGAGCTAAACCACTTCAGCTGGCAAAATCCAAATTCACATTGTAACAGGCACTCAGAGTGAGAAATTTCAGTCTGACTGGTTAGCTTGGCAAAGTCTTAAGTGCATGAACACAAAATCTTGTAGTAGGAGGTATTGGCTCATTAATGACACACAGTCTTACAGAGTGCAAGGGGAATAGACTCCCCTTCATCGTTTGATTTCATTGGCTTTTTCTCTAACTCTTCTGTTATTCTTAGCTACTGTTTCAAATTACATGTTTTCTCTTTCCTTGAAGAAATTGGCAGTCTAAAGAAGAGAAAATGCTGAGTATATACTGGAACATATATTGAATTCTGTTTTTTGGTTTTGTTTTTGCTTTTTTTTTTCCATTTTAAACCCAGTTTTCACATACTGACTAGTGAGCAGGCCGTACAAAGCTTAGACTTCACTTACTGAAGCATAGTTTGACAAATGTTTATATATTCTGCTAGGATCTTCCTTTTATTTATATTAAGAAAAGGAAATAAATTTCCCCCCTTTCTTCTCGCTTTCCCAATCTTGTTAAAAATCCTTGCTATAGCTGTTCAAATTAATAAATATACATCACAGTGGTAGGTAAAAATCTGCTGATATCTACTTTTTATTGTATGTCCTAGATGTTGAAATTAATCTAGATTTATCTCTCTAGTAAAAGAAATTACTCTTCTGGATGTGAATATGCAGTTCTTGAATTCTCAGATAATTCCTACTTTTTACACTCCTGAGTTTCTAAGTCTACATTTGCATTTGGCATTCAAGGACCATTTATTACACGTTAGGGTCACATGCCAAATTCCAAAAAGATTCAGAAGAGTGAAAACTGCAAGTTTGGATACTGATAGCAGAAGGATGCTTCTCCCATATAAAAAGTCCTCAACCCTCCTACAGATAAAGAGTCTGAACACTGTCCACTTCCTCTCCAGCTCAAACATCTGCTTCTAGAAAACACTTAAGACACCTGTTGTAATATCTTGCCTGATCTGTTCCAGAGCATATGGGTGGAAGCTTATAATTGAGCTTAAAACTGAATGTATAAAAGCTCAGAACGTTCACCTTTTAATAAGAGGCCTGACAAATGTGTAGAAAGACAGCAGTGTCAGGATAGAAAATATGTTTGCTTTTTGATGAAGTCTAAAATAGACTTCTGGTGAGCTTACCTTCAGAAAAAAATATGCTGAAGAGTGTATTTCTGTCCTATCACTTCCCCATCACGAAAATATTACAAAATTAAGCACAAACAGGACAGCAAATTTCTTTTAGAAGATTCACCTTTCAAATATGTCATGGAAATAGGAATTAAAAGAATTCCTGCAAATTAATAAGAATCAAGAGATCTCCCTGGTAATGGAAAATAAGATTAACTTTTGCAGAACATTCTACAGTAAAGATAAATTCTGGAAGTTTTTCTAGGAAACAAAGTAATAACTTGGTTAATTGGAATGAACAATTAAGGTGATTGTACTGGTACAAATCAATTAATATAATCATTGTTTAAACATACAATAGCAGTGGTTATGTGCTGGAGGTATTTCATATTTCTGTGGCATACATATGTTTACATCTGTAATGATAGCTTGCAGATATTTATTACTGTATGAACCTTATTATCAAACTCAAATGGGACCCAGCTGTCTTACATTCTCCTGAACACTTTTTAATTGACTTTTTAGGAAAAAAAAAAAAAAAGAAAAGTAATCCTATCTCAATTTTCCTCTAGCAGTTTTGTAAACAATTCAGTGAGAAAAATGAGTTTAAGTAAGTGTTTTATAGAGGATAAACAGCCTGTTTCAGGAGCAGTGGTAATTAAAAGAAGCAACAAACAGGGAAACACAATAATCTGCTGGGATGATATAGACAACAAATTCTTTGTAAGTCCCTGGCCAGGACAGACACAGATACCAATGAATGTGAATGTGAAAACAATCTTGACGAGATAGACAAAGAGAGGCAAGCATCTGTTTCAAATGAAAGGTTGCTTACCAGAAGAATGTCACCTGCAATAGGAACAGAATCCATCAGCTCTGAACCTGAAGATCAAGACTGAGTAAGACAGTTTCTGTTTGTTCAATTATACTCACCACTGGATATCTTCAGGATTTCTTTCGTATTGCTGAAAATGTTGAAGGCCATATTAACCTTCATAGTATAAGGCTTTGTCTAGAATGTAGCAGGGTCAAAGAAGCTACTTGATGATCTGTTGGTAGAAATAAAGGTTAGGAGAAATCATTCAGAGAGATTTATGGTCACATTTGGTTGTTGACACAGTCTGAATACCAGTTACTGCCCACAGAAGGAGGAAAAGAAAAATATGCTGTTTTGATTCAGAATACAGGGGTCCATTCAACATTTATTACAAATATTTATATAGATACAAAAAAATTCTGAAACCTCACACTGGGACCCAGCTTTTTTCTTCAAAAATCTTCATGGATGTAACAAAGCAGTGTCGTTTGTGCTTTGGGGCTCCCATTCCTCAAAACTGTTTATATGTCTCACCATATTTGGCAGCATGCTTTTCAAAAGTGTGCCCTAGAAGCATGTTGTCCTCTATGGCCCATAGATGAAATGCTGAAGTTATAATACACCATCTGTAGATGTCTGTCCAGTACAGACCTAGGTTGGAGAAAAACTTAATTGTAGGTTTTGAACAACCCAAAAACATCTCTCTGGTTTCAGTACAGGAAAACAGACTCCTCGTCTACCACTTATATTGCGCATCCTTCTACAGTCTGAAAGTTCATTCTAGCAGAGCAACCAGTGCAAGCCATAATTAGAAAACCTACTATTCAATCAGTGAAGCATGTATAAAGCTGAATCACAGAATCACAGAATGGTAGGGGTTGGAAGGGACCTCTGGAGATCACCTTGACCAACCCCCCTGCCAGAGCAGGTTTGCCTAGAGCAGGTTGCATAGGAATGCATCCAAGCGGGTTCTGAGAGTCTCCTGAGAAGGAGACTCAATGACCTCTCTGGGCAGCCTGTTCCAGGGGCTCTATCACACTCACAGGAAAGAAGCTTTGCCTTATGTGGAACTTCTCCTTTTCCCCATTCTACCCAATGACGTGTTGGCAACATCACATGATTGTAAAAAGCATGATCCAGTTTAGAGGCAAATGTTTATTTTTTCCAGCTAAAACGGGGTTAGTACGAAGAAAAGATGAGTGCAGCTTTTTATTTTTCTTACTATTAAATGTCTATCAAAAATATACATATTTTAGAAATCCAGTTCACATTGTAATACATTTGACATGTTTCATTTCTTTATTTCATTCAGCATGGACAAACAGGCTGTCTGTATAGAACCTTTCTTGCTATTGTGTGCATGCCATAATCCTGCAGCTGAATATTTAAATGAACCAATAGGAGTTTAAGTAAAAATATGTATTTTCTTCTCTCCTGACTATAGACAGTGTTCTCTTTCTCTTTGAATACCCCTTTCATACTTTCCAACACTATAGGCAAATATTTGATTATCAACCTCATATGGAAACATGATTACCAATTAACTCCCAGGCTGTATTTCTTGGCAGTCAATTCAGAAGTTAAGCAGCTCTCTGTGTATCCTAAAAAGAAAAGCCTAAGATATCTCTATAAACATCATCTTTGCTCTGAAAAAGAACAAAGAAATCTTCTAATTTTTTGAAGTCCAGCTTTTAAGGGACTTCATGATGTAAATGGTTTGATCGAATCTTAAGGAATATCCATATCTCACTTAATTGCTGAAATGTTGCCTGTCACAAAAGCAATCACAAGGAGAGGGAAAAAACAAACAAACAAACAAAAAAAACCACAAAAAAAATCCAGAGACATTCAGATGATGCCAATGTTATGATGATGCAGTTGCATGTAAAGATACATAGGTATCTGCTTCTTGCAGACAGAACTGTGCTATCTTGCCTAGATCCATAGTCTGTGGTCTTCATTTATATAATGCTTTTGTTACACAAATCAATCATTGTACATGTTTTCTTTGAATGAAAGAAAAAAAAAATTCACACATTATTCCAGGTATGAATAGACAAATAAGCAAATGATGTTATAGATTTAAGAGGGGTAGAGGTGCTGCAATGAACAATTAGGAAAAAAAAAAAGGCAGGAAAAAGAAGATAAATATTTTCCCAAGTCAAGAAAGCATTCATAATGGCTTTCCCAAACATACTTCCTCTTAATAGTGTCAACTTACATCTTGAGGTGCATTCACACGGTCATCAGAGACTTGGGAAATTATGATCCACAATGTGGAAAGGTTTTTTTTTTCCAGATGAGGACTTTAAAACCTGGTATTTCTGAGGAAAGGAGACAGCTCAAATTAAGTGTATTCATAAAAGAAAGATACGAGCATCTTCCTTAGTACTGTTGTCACTTGATAGGAGAAACAGTACACAGGACATAATCCTGCCATTTTTTATTAGAGACAAATTCCTTGAGGAAAACAATCATAATTTCATTAATTAATAGTTTACATTTAGGGATAGAAATTCAATATTTCTGAAAGAACAAATTTCAGCATCTATTTCAATCAAGTAGACTATGACCGTTTCTAGATATAAAAGTATATTGGATAAGACTAGTCATATTCCAGTTTCCTTGTCTTTTTCCTAGGCATTGAAATTTAAATAAAAACTTATCATTTAAATTAGAACTGTTCCCTCCTCCTCCCCCTTATTTCTTCCTTTCAATTTTCCATTTTGACTGGAATGCTCTAAAAGCAGCACTTAAACTAATTACAATTTTTGCTTTTGCCTCACCCACCCTTTTCACTTCATCATTTTGTATCTTCACATAAAAGGAAGGGTGACCTGCTTCCTCTGAAGGTGATGCTAATGCAGTTCAATAAATGGCAGAGAGAACAGAGTAGCCTGAAATGGTGCAAGCCCTATCAGAAAGGCATTTCATTTTTCTCTGTTATGAAGATGAGATTTTCTTTTAAGTGTGTTTATTGAGCTGCAGTAACATAATGTAAAGTAACATAGACTTAAGCAAGATGACCTCATTCATCATCCTGGGGTTAACTAAAGATGTTGGAAGCATTCTGGGCACTGGTTAAAGAAACACAATTTTTCATGGAAGAAATTTCTTAGTCCCTTTGGGATTGACCCTTTAAACTACAGCACACTGCTAAAGGAAGAGCAGAGCCTTTACATCAACTCTCAGCAACAAGCATTTGCACAGCACCTGTACAGAAAGATAGTTGTAGCCTGAAAAAATGTTAACCATGTTCAGCACTATGGAGTGAGGCTCTACACCTGCTCTACTCTCATAACTGGTAAAAAGGAGGAAAAGTGGGCACTGCAGCAGGCAGAAGAGGGGTTTCACCAGGCTTTGGATCGAGTCCATAAATTTTGACCAGAGCACAGCTGCTTGGCTGCGATTCACTACATGCAAAGAATCCTAGTGGCCAATATTTTTTAGGTTTTCAGTTACTTCTTCTGATAGCCAAAATTACTCAAATGTGCTTAAGAGCTGTGTTTAGAAGGAATTGATGAGGGGCTAGACAAGACAGCCAGCCGCTAACACGGAAATGTGCCTACGGGTTCAGAGCAAACAGTGCCTCTCACAACTGCTCCATGCCTCCCACCATATGTTGTTCATCTGTTCATCTCCCTAACCACTCATTTGGACTAGGACGTTGAACTGTGCCAAATAAGCTTCCCAGGGAGTTTTCCCTGAAAGACACAGAAGTGTAGGGTTGTATTACCTGAGCTGTGCCAATCTGACCTCTCCAGGCATTTTTGAGTAAAAACAAGGTAGAAAACCTCAGCAACCATCCTGCCTCAGTGACCATCTCACCCAGACAGTTGTGTTCTATATTTCCTTCTATAATTTTCTTCTCAAGGCTATTTTTTTTATTGCCCAACCCCCTGAGTGCCCATTTCTATTAGCAAATTTCAAGTTAGGCAAAGTTTTCCTCGTGCCCTCTATTCCTGGCAAACCTGTTGATCTAGGGCAGTGAGTTCATGGTTCCCCTTTATTTCATCAGACTAGACAGAATTTTGTAGTTGCTACTCAGACAAAGACATCATTTCTAACAATACTTCATAGTCAATTCTTTTTGGGAAGTTTCCAGATGTTGCTTTAATTCATTTTGTGGAGTCTCCTGGCTTGGTTTTAAGTCTTGTTTTAATTCCTTTTGGTCTTATATAAATTTCTTTCAGCTACTTTTATATCTATGAGCGTTTCCATTATTTATTGCATATTGATTTGACAGAAATCTGAACACACAGTCTGCTTCGGTAGAAAAATGGATTTCACTGCTAGCACCAGTTTCATCGCTTCCTGTCCCAAGAAACTGAGTATTTTTGATCTAATGGATTGTCTTTCTCAGCTAGGAAAATTGATTCTGTTAGTGAAGTATGTCTTTGATGAAGTCTTACTAAAACAAAGAGATAAAAGAGCTTTATTCCCTTAAACACTGAAGGTACAAAAACTAGGAGGTGTTTCACTTTCTTTTTTTCCCTTAGTCCAGTATCCCAATGCAAATAATTTTCTATTGCCCTCCTTCTTCCTGAGGTTCAGCTCATCACTAACAGGGACAGCCTGGGGAAAGCAGTCCAGCCTACTGGAGAGCAGGGCCACGAAGAAGGAACTTGGAGTCCTGGTGGACAAGAAGTTCACCATGAGACAGCAGTGTGTCCTTGTCTCCAAGAAGGCTACTGGTATCCTGGGGTGCATTAAGAAGAGTGTAACCAGCAAGTTGAAGGAGGTTCTTCTCCCTCTTTGCTCTGTCCTTGTGGGGCCTCATCTGGAGTACTGTGTCCAGTTCTGGACTCATCAGTTCAAGAGAGACAGGAAACTACTGAAAAGAGTCTAACAGAGGGCTGCAAAGGTGACTAGGGGACTGGAACATCTCTCTTACCTGGGTCTTACCTGGGTCTCTTTAGTCTAGAGAAGAGAAGACTGAGAGGCAATCTTATCAATGTTTATAAATATGTGAAGGACAGGTGTCAAGAGGATGGGGCCAGTCTCTTTTCAGTGATGCCCATTGGTAGGACAAGGGTCAATGGGCACAAACTGGAACAAAGGAAGTTCCAACTAAACATAAGGCAAAGCTTCTTTCCTGTGAGTGTGATAGAGCCCCTGGAACAGGCTGCCCAGAGAGGTTTTTGAGTCTCCTTCTCAGGAGACTTTCCAAAACCACTTGGATGCATTCCTATGCAACCTGCTCTAGGCAAACCTGCTCTGGCAAGGGGGTTGGACTAGATGATCTCCAGAGGTCCCTTCCAACCTCTACTATTCTGTGATTCTGTGAAAGCAGTATCCTGATCCTGCCTCCCCAGCTGCTGGGGAGCCACAGTCTTTCCTCAGGCACTGGCTGCTGATCCAGTGTCCAGAAAAAGGGATTTTAATTGTTCCCTTCTGTGCTGAGACAAAGGTAAGGTCTTTGTTTCATGATTTGGACGTCTAATTTACAGTAGGACCTAAAGTAACATATCAGTTTTATTTGGGGACTTTGCTCACCATTACCTAACCTCAGTTTACATAATTTTATTGATTGATGAGTAAAAATACATCTGCAGAAATAGTCCATTGTTCTTCCTCACAGCTTGCCTTCATACATTTCTTATTCTGAGCAGATTATTGATACTGATATTAATATTGTCAATATATTTATTGAGTGGAAATTCACTAGTAGCAAAGTGCTGAAAAACTGTTTGACTTTTACCACCATCAGGTGAAGATCTTAGTGAAGAAAATGAGTTCCTAATCAAATGATTAGGATGATTGAATGATCTTCAAAATTGAAGATAAATTATATACAAATTCTATATTACTTAAAAAAGTAAATGCAACTAGTGCTACCAAAACTATATTTAGTTTAGAAAAAATGTTTGTGGTAATATGAATCAGGAGCCAGTAATAAATCTGACTTTACATGTCCAAAAAATATCTTCATAACAACAGATGAAAAAAAAACCATAAAAAATAAGCAGGCAACCCCTGTCGCCAGCCTATTCTCACCTAATTGGCATCATCATAATCACAAAACGTATTGTGTTACTCTGATTCTGTTTGCAAACTCGTGCCATACTGACTTCATTACCTTTCACTGACTTCCAAATGCAATAAAAATATGAGTAAATTCACAATGATTTCCTATTACCTTACACTATAGTGTCATATGAACACCACAATCACAACACAGTTCTTTGTGATAAATAAATTTATGGTATGTAAGAAAACCACCTCTTTCTGAAATTTTAAGTAGAAAATTTCACATGAGTTTTGTTGAACTTTTTTTTCCAAAGGAAATTATTTTTGGTCCAGGAAGAGCTACAGTTAATCCCACATTATCTGACTTATGATCTAAACAATAAAGAAGTTTATATTTAATCCTTTGAGGGTTATGCAGAGGGTATGAGAAATACTTTCTCTCCAAACTTCCATTTCTGCACTCCATTCAATACCAAAGTCTTCACAACTCTGCTTCTTTCCTTGCTTATTTCCACCATATATTTTGTATCACAAGTCTAATATCACATATCAGTAGGTAAGCTTGATGTGAGAAGCCAAACATGAAAAATTGGAAACCATTCTCAATCATTCTAGCTTTAGCCTGTGCTTCTCACACCTTTCTTCTTCCCACACCCTTGTATGACTCTTGTATTACCAACGTGGACTGTGTTACAAGAAATACATTGCAGGACATTTGTTGTCAAAGCTATGGAAACCTGTTACAATCAAATATTTTTCTTTCTTATACCTAAATATAACATAACTTTCTAAGCCTATTCTAATTACCATTTATTTCTGGAACAGCACTGGAACAGGCTGCCCAGAGAGGTTGTGGAGTCTCCTGCACTGGAGTCATTCAAAACCCGCCTGGACGCCTTCCTGTGTGATGTACTCTGGGTGATCCTGCTCTGGCAGGGGGGTTGGACTAGAGGATCTTTTGAGGTCCCTTCCAGCCCCTATGATGCTATGATTCTATGATTTCACTTAAGAAATGCAATATGCTCCAGATCCGAATGGTGTCAAATGAAATTGTTCTGAATTCAAATGAATTTATAACTTTGTAACATTTAATATCTTAGTAGCTTAACATCTCTCCTATATTCTTAAATGTTCAATGGTTGGATCACATGTCACTTTTCACATCTGCACACTTGAATGGGAATTTTTGTGTATCTTTATATAACTCGTGCTGCAGAAAGTAATACTAGCAGTATTATTTATTGTTTGTACCATACCACTGTCTACAAATAAAACTGGGCTGAAGACCCCAGTGTTAGTAAATATAAAGATAGTTGCAGCTTGAGTAGCACCTAAGTATCAATCCAGAAACAGAATCATGTGTATGCTGAGCTAAACACATTGACACTTTATAAGCAATCAAACTATTTGATATCCTCCTTCTGCATCCATGTATTCCATTATGCATTGAAGACAAAGAGGGGAAGAAGAAGGAATTTTCTTTCAGTTTTGTCTTTTTAGAGTATAAACCCACTTTCTGCTCACTGGCCAAGAAAATTTAGCAGGTTTTACTGAATGTTTTTTTTAAGAGAGGGCAGAGACTATTACTTGAATGAGACCAGCAGCCACTGTAGCAGAAATGATCAAGGGACCACAGATACTGAGTGTTCTTAGTGCTGTCCCAAAGTTGTCTTTCACTGTAACCTGTCTTGTCTGACCCACATAAACCTAAGAGGGCCCAAGTACCTTCCAGACTCTGTGGGAGATGAGCTCCCCAGCACACCCTGCAACAACCTGGAAAGCACCTCCACACTTTTTCTCCCAAACAGCCACTCTAAAACCTCAACTGCTTTCAGAGAGAATCCAGCCCTCTTTCACCTGTCAGTGATCCAAGAGCCTCTGGATGTCTTCTTCCACCACCATAAGCAGATATCCCCTTTTGTCAGAAAAAAGAGATTCAATAAATACTTAGATTTTCAGCACATACTCAGACATTCAGTATTCTCATTAACCTAAACATCCTAGCAGCAAGCAAGCTCAGAGATTATTCAACAGTCCCAAGCTATTTACCTCCCCTGCAAAAAAATAGTCTCACATAGGAACCTCATATGTGGGTTAAAATATTTTTGATGCTACCCTCAACTCTGTTTGAGGCAGACCAGAAACAAAAGTTATATAAAATGATTTGTAGCTGTGCAAATTAGTTCACTGCATAATATGGATGAAGAATCATCCATGACTTTCATTAAATATCACAGTAATACTCATGTGAAGGTGAACACCTATAAGCTTGCAGGACCTAGGCCTAAAAATATAGGACTTGGCAAAGTATGGATTTTCCAAGGAACTTCCAATCTAATTAAAACTAACAAAAGAGTTCTGATCCTAAAAATGATGTTTCATTTCTGGTACGATTTACTGAAAGCTACAATTCACAAGACGGTCTTCTTTTTCTGCCACACCTCTCCTCTCCGCTTCTCTTCTCTTCTCTTCTCTTCTCTTCTCTTCTCTTCTCTTCTCTTCTCTTCTCTTCTCTTCTCTTCTCTTCTCTTCTCTTCTCTTCTCTTCTCTTCTCTTCTCTTCTCTTCTCTTCTCTTCTCTTCTCTTCTCTTCTCTTCTCTTCTCTTCTCTTCTCTTCTCTTCTCTTCTCTTCTCTTCTCTTCTCTTCTCTTCTCTTCTCTTCTCTTCTCTTCTCTTCTCTTCTCTTCTCTTCTCTTCTCTTCTCTTCTCTTCTCTTCTCTTCTCTTCTCTTCTCTTCTCTTCTCTTCTCTTCTCTTCTCTTCTCTTCTCTTCTCTTCTCTTCTCTTCTCTTCTCTTCTCTTCTCTTCTCTTCTCTTCTCTTCTCTTCTCTTCTCTTCTCTTCTCTTCTCTTCTCCTCCCCTCCCCTTCCCTCCCCTTCCCTCCCCCTTCCCCTTCCCCTTCCCTTTCCCCTTCCCCTTCCCCTTCCCTTTCCCCTTCCCCTTCCCTTTTTTCTTTCATTTTTCTTTCATTTTTCTTTCTTTTATTTTCTTCCTCCCTCCTTTTTCTTTTTTCCATATTGCTCCTATTTCAGTGTTGTGTAAAAGCATCTAATTGCTATATGTCTGTGGTTTTCCCTTTATTTCTGACTGACTGGAAGATCTTGTCACATACCATCGTTATACTCATCACGAAGACTTCATGCCGTGTATATCATACCAGGTATGTGTCAGAATATATCTGCCTAGATGTGATTGGACAGCAGGAAATATCTGGTTTTGTTCTGTGTTCTTGGACATGCTTCCACAAATATCCCGTTTTCTGACTGATTAATGTTTCTCTCTTATCCCTTTTTCTAAGATTGAAACAGAGCTTTTTCATTCATTCTTCAGTGTTATGTTGTATTACTATCGTATCTGAGGTAAAAAACAAAAAACAAGAGCCCAGTGCATATAGTTAAGTTATTCTTAAATCTCTGGGTTGGTTTATTACTGAATAGACATAAAGAGAGCTTTTACTCTTTTTTTTTTTTTTTTCCCCCTCTCTTTATACTGAACATTAGCCAGATTTATAATGTTCTTATTTATAGGTGAATTTAAATACTTGTAATTTTAAATATCTCCAAGGATTCTGTTTGGTAATTTTTGGAAAATAATACTTTGATTCATGGGTACTGAAAGGAGACTGATGTCTTTCCTCTTCACATAAAGAATAGGAAAGAAATTTTATATGACAGCTGTTGATATGCAATGCACTCACAAGAAAATTACATTTGTCCACCAGCCCACAAACACTCATAGTTCCAGCCTCCGTGCTCAACCTTACAAAATTGTCATCCACCCTCTCTGGCATGATGTACAATGAGAAAAAGTTCAATATGCTTCAGATTTGAAAGAGAGTATGAGAAGTTAGGGTGCAGACAGAAGTATCAGAATGCAGAATAAATATTGCTACATGTCACCAAGCAAACAAGTGAATGTACAGCAAGAAATGTATGACAACAACCCTGAAAGAAAGAGAGTTTTTTTTCCCCCAACTGGAAGTAAATCATTCGACAATATGAAGAAATCAGAAAAATAAGAATCAGGAAGCTGGAACAGCAGAACAGCAGAACTCAACATATCTCTGCTGGTCATCCCAAACAGCAGGGCTCCCAAAAGCTAGTGACAGCAAGAGTCAATGACTACTGTGGCTCTTTACTAAATATCTTTACCGTAAATTGCTTGTTATGCATTCTTCCATACCAGAAAATTAAAAGTAAGGGGTATTTTTTGTTTGTTTCAAAACTCATGTGGGAATAGTGTAGGCATAGCTAATTAATACGGTGACAGCATCAATATTTTACAGTTGTTCTTGTTGCAGGTGAACTGGAGTGCAGTGGCTGCGAGAATAGAACCACACCACTCAGGAGCATATTATCTGAAACTCACTCACTAAGCAGGATGGGCTCAGTGGGTGATTGCATTTGCTATTTTATGTTTTCGAATCTGTGACACCCACAGCACACTTTCACATGGAATTAGGTCCCTGCCACTCCACACCAGCTCAGACACGCACATTAAGCAGGGGACTGGGGCCAGCATCCACTCTGCAGCCACTCCCACTGTTCTGGGCATCAGGTCCTGTCTGGTAACCTGGCCCATCTGGTCACCTGCACCAGATTGCTCTTAGCTCCATTTTGAGTATAACCTTTTGCACACTATTGGAGGACGATTTATGGGTTCTTCACCTTCTCTGGTCCAATAAAGAAGGCTATGTTATTAGTTATTACTTTTGTTACAAAATGTTGGACATTGAAAGCAGTAATATAACAAAATTAATCTGTTCCTTCTTAGGTTTTTAGTTCATTATTAACCCAGTCAGTTAGAGCTGGGCAGATGCAGTCAATATCTCATTTGTCTCAGCTGTGTTTTCGGATAGGCTTCACCCCATGACAGTTCTGTGTTATACAGTGAGCTTCATTCAGCGATTTCTAGGTCATTTTTTTTTACCAATATGCCAATATACCTGTGGGGACCATAAGGAGATTATTCAGCTAAATTTTACATGGCAATTATTTATTCTGTTTGTTTGTTTGTGTGTTTGTGTGTGTGTGTATGTTTTACTTTTTCCAGTTATAGGATATAAAAGCTTGCTTATGGATTTCACTTCCAGTGTAAAATTATAGCAGTGCTGACCCTTTTGCTTTTTTGGTGTACATCATTTTATATTAAAGTGACTCTGTAATTCCTGATAAGTGTAGGCAAGCTGTTTAAAAGCTTTAGCAAAGTGGCATCTGCATGATTCTAAGTAATTCAAACAAACATTACCTGCTAATTTGCTGATACAAATGCACACACTGCATATATTTGTATTTTACACAATAAATAAACCCCTTGGGTATCACAGAAACTTTCTGTGAATTCATCATAGAAGCAGATAGACTACCCTCTTCATAAGCCTATTAATTATTTCAGTGGAACTGCTCTCATGAGAAAGAAGTAGTTCATGACTTGAACAGCAGGACACCATGGTGATAGGAATGTAACCATGTTACAGCCCTGGGTCAGATCCTTCGTATAAATTGGTACAGCTTCACTGAAGTCACTGGAATTATGCCAATTTATATTTGCTGTTGGTTTGGCCTCCTGCACATATTGTGAGATTATCCTTAAGTAATTTGTCTTCCATTTTTTTTATGCAACATTATACAAGGTCAAGCTCAGAGTAAACTCTGTCAGATTCTCCCTGAAGGTGCGAAACTGTTGCAGTCAGCAGCTGATAAACAGATACTTTAAAGAAATACTTTTAACTGGGCTATTAGTAAGAGTAGAAAAATTAATCTGATTTGATTTCAGATCCATACAAGCATTAGGTTCAAAAGGTTAGCTGAAGCACAGAAGTTCTCAGGTTCATATTGACCTAGGAAATCTCAAGAAGAAAATACAAAAAGAGTAGAGGAAGGAAAAACAGAGGATATATAAAACATAGAATTAAATGAAAATGTCATAGAAGCAGCAAGGAAGAGATCAAAATAAAAATTGTTTTCTGTATTTGAAATTTATTTTGACTTTTTGAAATTAGCTTTTCTTCAGAATTGTGTGAGATCAAATTGTCTTCTGTGTTAATACTTCTTCATGATGCTGCAATGTTAAAGACATTCTGAATAGACTTTTGAAGGATTTTTTAGTGAAAATGGTTTTTTGCAATACGCTGGTAGATGAAAGGGTGTTTGCAGACCAGCCTGTTTTCTTGGGCTGTGGAGCTCTGTGGAGGAGGAAAAGAAGTTGTGATTTATAATTCTATGAATTCATTTTCAGTACTTTTAGACCCATATACAACTCTGTATATAGATCGAAAACATCAGATTAATTTTGAATTACTCTAAATAGTGACATGAGTTTTTCCTAGTTCTAGGGGTATTCACATTCCCTCTAACAATTATGATTTTAAAGACTGAATACAATGCAAAATCAAATGTTCTCTATCTTATGGCTACTGCTTGCCCCTCATTCAGCTCAGATAACTGCAGTTTCACACTTCCTTCTTGCTCAGCTTCAAATTATATTCTCAGATGCTAATCTGATACTGCATTTTCAGGCTGACATTTCTCTATTTGGATTCTCTCCCTTATGTTTCCCAGGGTTTATCATTACCTGGGCTTCTGAAGTAGTTTACATTCTTGTACTTCTCAGTCTCCTCAACACACATTAGTAGCATCCTTGCAGATAATCCATGCTCTCCTGATCTTCCTTCTCACTACCTGACATAACCTGACAGCTTTTGCTGCTTCATGCTTTTCTTTTTATCACCTCAGATATTTTGGATATTCGGCTATAAACCTTGACTACCTCCCACACTCTTGGTTTAATTATTTCATGTTTTAAAAAGAAAGATTAAAAAATCAGTCTGATTTAGCTTTCAATCGGGAATGCTTTTTCTTAATTTTATTGCTTTCTTACTGTATTACCTCTTCTTAAATCAGCTATCTTCATTTTATTCATAAACCAATTGTTCCTAACTATTCAAATTCCTTTTTAGCATGGAGTTCCCACATACTTCCCCCTAACCAGAGGTAAAACCTGTATCCAGAAGCACGTGAATTTGGAGAGAGGAAAGAACTAAGGCATGTATCTCTTACAGCTTCATTTAATAAACTTATGAGAGACTCTATTTTCCTTTTGAGGGGGGAATCACTGAAACCCTTCTGTGATATAAAACCTAAAGCAAAGAAGCATGAGTAGAAAACTGCCACACACGCTGCCATTATATAATTTGGCTTATGAAGAATTTTTCACAGAAGGATCTTTGCAGGAATAGAGGCAGGATGCTGAGCTTGATTTACTCAGCTTAGTTACTATATTCAGGATCAAATCAATTGTCATATCTGAGGTAAAGAAATAATCCAAGTCTTCTACATTCATAATCACTGGGATAAGAAATGCCATTTCCTACCTTGGCAGCTTGATGAGACTACCCCTGAGGATTTTGTTTGTTGATTTCATTGCCTTCACAGCTGAAACTATTCAACAGATTCAACATGAATGCATTACTGGCTTTGGAAGACCAAAACTGCATTTTTTAACAAATGATAGAATCATTTTATTTGGAAGAGACCTTCTGACTTCACTATGTCGTCATTTGGGAAATAACAGCATCACATACTTATTTTAACAATATGATTCAAAATAAGGTTTATAGCTTTGTTTTCTGGTAAGAGTAACTGCCTGTATTTCTGCTAACATCACAATAAATCTTGATGTTGAGGCAATGACAGAAATCTGTCACTTAATCTGTCATTATTTAGTTAAGGGAGTATTAAGGTGCCAGATTCTCAAAGGCAAAAATGTGGAAGCAACAGAGATGGGCTTTTTTTTTTTTTTAATTCTTGAAGATAATTCAGGGAACCACTACAACTCATAAGAAACTAAAATAAACTCTAAAGTTCAATTTGTAACAACTACCTGCTTATCAGACAAAATCTTGGAAGCTGTCATTCACTCTGTTTTTCCACAACTCTTTCTGATGAACAAATGCTAGAAAAAAATTAATGCACACATGCATAAAATAGCTTTCTTTTTTTAGTGATAATCAGTTGTAAAGAAGATACTTGTTCTCAATGGGTAGTTTTTTGCTTGTTTTTCTTTTAAGGAATGTTTCCATAATATCATTTGAATAGCAGAATAACTTTTTTTTTCTAAATGTATTAATTACTTTTGAGTATCACTGATAGTGAGAATCAGTGGAAATATCACAGTAAAAAGAAACAGAAGATTCTCTTCTTGATAGAATAAATCTAAAGCATCCATAAAACCTGTATATATAACAGAATTCCATGGGAAAGAAACAAACATTATAACCTCTTATATTGTTAGAAATCAGATTAAGCTTTATTATATCTAAGACCACAACCTATGTCACACAAAATAGTTAGAAAAAATCAATAAAATGAACGAATATGAAGCCTCCACCACAAAGACAGAATCATGTCTGTGGCCAAAGAATAGCTGGAAGGAATTTAACATAGAATCTGAACAAAAATCCTTCCTTAAATAGTCTTTTCCTATCTCTGTATATTTAGCAGAGTCAAAGGCAGTAAAGAACAGACTAATTGCTATATCCATGGAACTACTAGTAGATTTGACCAAGTGGTATTACTGCTTATTCAATGTTAATGACAAAATAAAAAAAAAAAAGCCACAAACAAACAAACAAACACCAAAACAAAACAAAACAAAGAAAACAAGAATCTTGCAAATTAAACTATATAAAAGAAGCCTGGCAACAGCTGGCCTGGATCCACAGCTAGTATTAATTAATGTGCCTGTTTTAATTTACAGAAGCTGAAACTGGCTGATACTAAATTTACTTACAAATCAATTCTGAGGGTGACCTAACATCTTGCTTTCTGAATGCTCAAAGAAAGGGCCTGGCTTAATATTATGAAACTTCTTGTTGGGCCAGGAAAATTCCTGTTCAACTCATAGACCTGGACCTGAAACCTCTGAAGCTGCTTGAAAATATTCTCTCTATTCTGAAACACAGTAATCTCAAAAGATTGCTGCTTTTTGGACAAGGACCATATATATTTAATTTCTGTCTGTCTTTTTAATATTTTACTTTTATGCTCCATACTTCAGAGGAATTTGCTACCAGTAGTTTTCTCTAGTTTGTTACAAATGATGTCCCTGTCTTTAATTTTTTTAAAAAATCTTATCCTTAAAGTGTATTGTTGAACAAGCCAGCAATGTGACCTTAAGTTTGTTAATACCTTAGAGAAGTCATTATCCTGATGGTCTTTATCACAAAGAAGAAATCTCATTCTGAAGTCTACCTATAAAAATTTAAAATACTGTATATGACAACAAACATATTTATTAAAATTTCTTCCCCACTTCAGTGAGGCTCTAGGTGGATTCATGAACTAATCCACTCAAAATCAATTCCATATCCACAGCAGATATACGATAAGAGTGAGAATAGAGGGAAATATTAAAATATACATATATTTCACACAAATTATATCTTTGTAGTAAATATAAATTATGATTCACCGCAAAATTTTTTTCTTTTTTGTTATTTGGTGTATTATATACAGGAGACATAGACCAGATTAAAGGATCTATTTAAAGTATCTTATCAGATAGAGTTTTATGCTCATGGATAAAAATGGAAAAAAATGTTATTGTCTTTTTTATCTCTAAAGAAACAGAAGACTTGCAGCATACATATGAAGTGTGTTAGAAGTAGAGGAGTCAGAGGAGCAGATTTCTGAAGGATTAAAGCTTTTCATTGTCTATGTATAATGAAAAAGATTTATTAAAAAGTGTTGTTCAAGAACAAAAGGGAAAAATGCCTATTCTTCTGAAACACATTTTCCCTAGCTTCCCTAAGAACATATTTGTAAGCCTGTACAATAAATAGGAAAGCTAAGCAAAGAATAACATTAGTACATGCACTTAGAAAAAGAAAAGAAGTGCAAAAACATCTGGCCAGCTGGTAAAGAAAAGTAGAATTAATGTGCCTTTGTGTGTCAGATTTGCAAGAATGCAAATATTGCAGCTTTTGGTCAGCTGGTTTAAAGATTAATTTCAACCAAGCAAACTTTTTTTCCTTAAGGAAATGGACTAATAATAGACAGGTCGTAAGTATGCAAACAGGGCTGACTCTGCCATAAAAGCAGAACTGGTTGCCAACTAGAGCAGGAAAATATTGAGGGCAGCAAAATAAATTGTGAACATGGTTTATGTGTCTGCAGATCTTTCTCTACATTATCTTAAACTGAAAGTCTTCTGGTCTTCTATGCAATTGTATGGGTCAACCAGTAGTAGATCCAGTGAAGTTTGTTTAACTGGTGTTTCAAAAATACAGAGGTATATCTAAAAAATCTTAGTATTATTATAAAATGCATTATGAGCAGCATAACTTTGTTTCAAAATACATCCTTACCTAACAAACTGCAGAGTTTTATTTCCCATTTTCCTAATTTTTTGCCTAAAAGAAGAGAGTTAAATACAAGATTCTCTTGAGAGGAGAGGAGAGGAAAGGAGAGGAAAGGAAAGGAAAAGATGATTTGATAGTTTCATCTTTGGATGGCTGTTCTCAAATATCCAAAAGGATTCAAGCTATCAGAGCTTTGATTGACAGCATGTTGTCTTGGCCCACTGCCATTTACTATGTAGCATTATGTTTTTATTCGACAACTATTTTGAATTAATTTTAGTTTTAATTATCCAGAATAGTTTGATATCCTCAGTAAACTTCCTTATTCCTAACTTTTCTCTATTTCTAGACTGTATCAAACCTTAAACTGATACATGCATTAATAAAACACCGTGAGTCTAAGCAGTAAACCTTTATTTACGATGCAGGACTTTGAATAGGAATCTCAGTGTAGGAAATACTGACCTAGTACAGTTCAGACCATCAGGAAGGAATATAAAAATCAAAGTGATATAGAAAGGTACAATATGGTACGAGTTAAGGTACTGACATCCAGATTCCATTCTCTAAACTGAGGAGGGCAAGCTTAGACTAGAAATGGATTCCAGATATGTGCATAAACAGCCTCATAGTTTAGCCATAGATATCACCCTTATATTTACAGTGTTCCATTTTAATACATTGCCATGAGTTGGATGATATGTCAGCACTAACCAAGAGTTTCCAAGCTCTACTTTTTTCTTCTAATTTGTTCTTTTTATATCTGCTACCTTGGATTTTTCAGCTTTCATAATTGAAAGACATCTTTTGATATCTCAGCTGAGGTGCTACTTCCTCCTTCTGTTGATGGACAATGTTGGAATTCCATGTGGACTAAGCCCAGTGGCACAGCTAATCTATAAGAGAGAAAAAAAGTAAGACAATCAAATAAATTAACTGGATTTGAAATGGAAAACCACTGTATTACAAATTAATTACTAGAAAATTTACAATCATTACCAGCTCACACCACTAACCTTTTCCATTTCCATGTTCTCTGACTCAGCCTTTCAGAGGACAAGAAATATTTTTACCTTTAAAAATTCTGGTGTTTCCAGTTGCCACTGTGAAGTTTAATCTTGTGGTTCCATATTATTTTGGCACATTGTCATTTTTACTTTAATTACAGTTAAGACTCAGCAAAGACTATTTGGACTTTTATTCCTGGATTTGGAAAACTTGTGGCAGAACTTTTTTGTGTGTTGACAGCCACTGTGGCACATATGTCAATACAACTAACGGGTATTAATTCTCACAACTTAGTATTTCACTCAATGCCTGTCTAAATGTGTATGTGTGTGTATAAAGGAAAAGATAGATAAAACCTCTCATTTTTCATCTGTATTTTACCAAGACAGATTACATCTTTCTAATAAAATAAGAATTAAAGGGGTTTTTAAAGAAAATAAGTTTTTTTTTGTTTGTTTTTCTGTTGTTTTTAATTTTCATATGATATTGCTTTTACTTTCATCATCCAAGACTGGAAATAAACTTGCCAGACCACTGTAAGAAAGAAAATTTTCACACATTCTAATACAATTTCATTCTTTTATACAACAAGAAAAACAATGCACTTGATGGATGAAGACCCTTCAGAAATTGTTATTGACTAACCAACATGAGTAAAACATGTATGTTAAATCATTAGCTCCTAAGAGGAACTAGAACTATGACTGTTTTGGCATGTTTTATTCACTGACACTTTCCCATGCAAAGAAGTTGTTGTAGTCTATGAAATTGTTACCAATCATTATATCCCCATTTTTATAACAACTTCACACCTAGCACATAAACAGGTTGTGTATCCACTTTCCTCCCTCTACACAAAGGATTCTATGATTCCATAAAAATTGTCAGAGTTTGCTCACTGGATGGTTGCTATGTTTCTTGGGGATGAGCTGTTATTCCATGATCTCTGATACCTGTTCTAGATTTCTGTGTGCCATACAAAAACTTGTCTTCCAAATCAGAGAATAATTTATTGCAGGATTGTTGGTTTGTAATGTTGCTGGGAGTAGTACATAACTCAGCTTATGGCAATGTAAAATGGCCACATAAGTGCCAGAGGAATTAATCACAACAGTGACTCAAGATTTACTGTAGTGGAACAGCTCTGAAAGCCCATGCACAATTCAGAGGGACCTAGAAGGTTAGAGAACAAAGTTCACTGCTCTGAAAAAAGAAGGAAACAATCAGTGTGGAAGCAGATATAATTGATTTAGATGACGTGATGCATGGTGCAATTTGTTACCCTGTATTGAGGCAGAATGGTGGCAGAAGTTCTGTAATTGAAAACCAAGTGGTGAGAAAATTGAAGGAGTTTCTCTAGCGCAGAAGTGGTTGCTATCACTTTGGGAACCAACTATCCCAGGCTTTCATTGTTTGATGCTCCAGAGTAACTATCAGAGACAACTGGTGATATTCTTGTGATGTTGTTTACCTCAATATATCAAATGCATCTGAACTTATAGCTGACTTTCATTGATTTAAATTTCAAAATTGTGTTAAGAGCATTGATATCTATCAGCTCACCTCTAGTCCTTTTTCTGCGGCTGAAAAGCTTACAGAAAAATAGCACATACAAAAAGGCAAGTGCTATGAAAGCTGTTTTTCACCTACCAGTGTGTGAAATAGCTAATGGGAAAAACCTTTTCCATATGTTACTATGACAATATGTAATATTGTCCATATTCCACATATATGGAACATAATATGTTCCATATGTCATATTTTACTATGACAGTGATGTGAATCACATGATTGTCGATCAGCAATGTACTATACCAAATATTTAATGGTAAAATTGAGCAACATTACTAGATCCCATGAGTTTTGCATGAAACGTTTTGCAGGACACTCCATAATGCTTGTCCCTTGATCATTCATATCAAGCATAGGATGGGAATACATTTTTCCTTTTTTTCCATGAGGAGCACAACTATTTTTCCTTAGTGAGAAAACTGGAAAAAGATGCAGGCCAGGAGGTGATACTCATATATTTAAGGAAACAAGTCACAGACTTAGGACTTACTCACAGATTAGACATAGTCATAGAATGTTTTCATCATTATTATAGCACAATCTTTCTGAATAAGTGTTGCTTCCTTCTTTGTTGTAGCTGCACAGACTTCAAAACCACATTCAACCATTGGACCACTTTATCAAATTTGCAAACATGAGCGATGATTAACAAGCATGTGATCAGATCTGCAAACTGCAAAAAATGCATAAATGAGAGATTTAAAACAGCAAAACAATGTGCAAGCCAAGCTCTTCATCAGACTAAAATTAGAACATACTTAAAAATCCAAACATGTGAAGGTAGAATGCAGTTATGTCATAGATAGAAACATCTGCAGATTAGCTCAGTTTTCTTATCTTTTCACTTCTGTGTTGTTACACAATACTAATCTCAAGTGAGACACCTGGCTGGCACCCACCATTCTCTACACTTCTCAGCTCTGGAAGGGCAGGTGTGATTTCAGCTGTCTGCTTTGCAGCTCACGTCAGAGTTCTGGAGAGGCTGAAGGAGCAGAGAAGACCTGCTGCGTTACTGAAGCTACTCCCTTACTAAAGGAGGATTTACATATGCTGCAGATTTGCAGTATACTACTTCACAGTGCTTGCATAGGCATTATAAGTATTTTTTGACTTTGCCTAAGGGCATGCCTCTACCTACTTCTTTCTACAAGTACTTGCACTTCCTTCACTGCCTGCATGAACTCATGGTATCCTCTGATCTCGATCCTCCCAGGTATATGCTCTATGCAGAAAGAATTTAGTACAATGTATCTAGGTGCTGTAAACATTATTTTTGTACCTTTTCACTGATTTGGGGTATATGTGGCAGGTTGAGGGGGAATTTGATCTCCAATTATGTTATTCTTTCTACACTATAAAAGTCTCTCCCAGTTATAGACTATAAACTTTCTTCAGGTGTATGGTGGAGGTATTGTGACTGCTCTTCTGACTGACCTCACAATGCTATGTAAACCCAAACCTGTCTATTGTGCCAGTATGAAAAAAATGTAAATGATGGGAAAGTGATAGACGCTGTGACTGGAAAGCTCCTGAGGGACAGAGGGATTAATCTGTTCACAAACTAGCACTGGCCAACTGGATTTGTTTACTTCAGGAGTTTTCACAGGAATGAACAAGTATAGGCAATTTAGGCTTTCAGTATCTTCCCATATTAGTAGATATCAGACAGCAGAACAGTCCACATAATTTGTACACTAATTAATAATCTAATTTTATTGAAGTACTTTATTTAATTTTCTAATTCAGTGATTACATGGATTGTAAAAATGTATAAGGAAAAAATGTTTCATTTTGCTGTAACTGAGGAAGTGTTATGATTATCTGCCAATCAGGATTGCAAAAAAAATATTACAGAATTTTTGTTAATGAACTTGAGATGGAATTAATATTTTCAAAATGCCTTTTAGTTGGCAACCATTAGTTGAGAATGTATCATGAGTAAGAAAGTAAGGAAGAGGGGTAAGGAAGAGGCTGGTGTGAGTATCTTCAGCTGAAGTAATAATGAGAGGCAAGAACCTAGTATCATTCTCCATACCATCATATCCCAAAGGAGAAAGTCTGAGTTGTTCTCTCTTTAAGTCACTTCACACACAACAATGACTTCAAGTGCACCCTTTCTGAACGCTGTCCTCATGTTCCTCTGCTTCTCTATATGTCTCTTCAGTAAAATTGTTTGAATTCCCCCAAAGAAAACTCATGCAAATCACAAATGTCTGTGGTAAAATCCACTTGTGGCTGATTTAATGTCACCTCTGTCTGTTCCTGTTGGTACAATAAAAAGATAATAGGATAGGTCTATATACAATTTCTCCTTAATCTTATCTTCCAATATGTTTATTTTGAATTTTATTATTGTGCTACGTAATTTTTTCAAACCTTATGTTCCTCTTCTTTCTCTCTACTTCCTTTTTGTGTTATGTACAACACCTCAAGAATAAAATTTTCATGCAGGTATAATTTGGAAGTGGCATCTACAAAAGACACTGACTCAAGGACAGCAGAAATTTGCACATTAACTTTCTTATTTTACTTCTTAGTGGAAGAAAAGAAATAAGAACCAATGGGAAATTCACACCAGGTTTACAAATTCCAAAATGTCTCCCTCTGATTTAATCATCTATAGAAATAATAGTGTATCTCTAGGAAGACCTGATAGGTTTTAAAGTTTCTCTCAAATCTTCTTGCCATAGAAAAAAATAATGAGATTACAATGAGAATTTCCACACAGGAGAGCTTTGGTGCTTCCACTGTTCTTGTAATGCCAAAGTAGATTCATCTCAGGAATTGTTCTAATCTGACCTTTACATACATACACAGTATAAAAAAATATTTTGTTCTTTCTAAAGGATTTTTTTTCTCACGATTGTATCATCCATTCATTCACAACAAGTTGTCTTATTCATGTATTGGATTAAAGTGTGTGGTGGGATTATTCTTATATAGAAATAAAATAGCAGTTTTTACTACTGTGGAGAGCTTTCAGCTAGAATGAGCACTCTACTCAGTAAATTAAATAATTCAGGATGAATTCATCTTACTATAGTTTACCCCTTTCCTTCTTTGATGGCCATAAAAAGATATATCTATGTACATTAAAAAAAAAAAAAAAACCAAAAAAAAAGAAGAAGAAGCCACAACATATAGTATGGTCTATGTGCAAAATATAAAGTGTTTTTTTTTTTCTTATGTTCTCCTCACAACTAATTAGTCCACAAAATCCCTAACTTTTCCTCTTCACAGTTAAGAACAAAAACCACGAAAAAGAAATGGGGATTTTAGATTAATCATCTCAATCAATTAATCATTCTTTCCTGCTTGAGTAGGAGCACTGAGGAAATAAAATTTGTCAAGCAAAGAATCCTAGAAGATCTCTGTTAAATACAGTTTGTTTGAAAACGATCCAATTGTGTTTGCCTATGTAGACTGGTATCATGAGTTTTGATTTTTCTCTGGGCTACTCACATGGAAAAATGAGCATCTCATATTCTGACCTGAAGTGGAACAGGTGCACATTCAAATAGTCTTGAGTGATATCAACTGAAACTGCATTGAATCAAAATTATTTTTTTCTTCCTGTCTATAGAAAAGGAGAGAAGTTTTCACATTGAAAAGCTAAAGAAAAATCAATCATGAATGTTAAAATAGTTTGATAGTATCATATTTTGGATATGATTGATGCTGATGCACACAGACAGATATGCTTATACACTCACAAGAACTTAAAATATCACCATATGAAAGAAGCACAGTGCCCTGATTTCTTTCTGAGTCGCACTTAGACATTTAGCTCAATTCAAAGATGGAATGTAAAATAGTTCAGTAGCAGGCAGGGGATTTCTGAGGAATTTAGGGTTTATAAAGGCTTTAGGGTTTTTTTTGTTTGTTTGTTTGTTTGTTTTTCATTTTCTGGAGCTACATGTTATTTAGTGGCAGTGGTAATTGAAAATGTTATTTAGTATGTCAAATTCTACAGTGTTCCATGCTTCAAAGATTAAAATAAGAGAGAGATTTAGTTACTGTTGTGGAACACCTGCTACTTCTGTTAAGTATGTTGGAAGAAGAGTGAAAGGCTCTACAGATGAAAAATTCAAGAAAAAAAGCTACAGAAAATAGCTTTGTATGTGGTAAATATATCTCAATCAAAGCAAGGTGACCGAAACAGTCTTCATTCTTTCTCATGTGATTATAGTGTCAAAGAAACATGGTAAAGAAGGTCATAAACAGTAAAGTAGTCTTGTTATCAAAGCAAAATTTTAAGCAGTATTTTATACATTATAATGTAGTTTTAATTGTAAATGTAATGTGTATATATAATATACATACTTATATAATATATATGTTTATAAATGTAAATGTAATTATAACTACCTTCTTGTCATAAATCGTGAGGACTGGTGGTAAAGTTTAGGAACTTAGAAACATCTGAATGCAAGTGTTGCACTTGGTCATATTTTTGGGCAAGTAGAGAAGTTTTTGTAGTTCGAAGAAAAACTGAGTGGACATCATTTTAGGGGAGACACCAATGTGGCTGTAAGATGAAAGAATGAGAGTAAAGATCCCTGCAAATATGTGAGAACTGTTATTTCTGCTTTACTCCACACTCCCCTTCCTTCAATTTTAAGTACCTGTTTGTAAATACTTGAAAGACAGTTTTCTTTAAACAGATACATTAAAAAAAAAAAACATTTAAAGTATATAAAAATGGCAAAATAATTATTGATATTGAAGCCTGTCACAACCCATCAAAATCTTAGCATTTATCTCTACTTTGCATAGATACACTTCAGGAAAATCTATGAAGCATTAAGTATGTTGACACTTTTCTCTGCCAAACAGTTATTTTTTCAGTGACTTATCAGAAACATCATCGTATTTGCTTCTGGCAAGAAATAAATATTGCTAAAATATTGCTAATACTGCTAATGCACTGTAGCACCAAGACAACTTTTTTTCTTTTTTTTTTTGATAACGCCTCTTTTAACAATATTTTGTTCTCTCCCTCACTTCTTCCTTTCTCTGCCTCTCCCTGAAATCCTTGATTACCTTAAATCTCTAGATCCCTAACTCATAACCTTGCAGATAGTAAGGTGATGTCCTCACCTTCTCTCTTCCCCATCATAAAAGACAAGGAACACACACACACACATATACACCCAGAGAAAACGATTCAGTTAAACCCTTTCTCAGATCCTGAAAGGATCCAGCCACACCCATTCACACAAACCTCTGAACTCTGGATTTCTGCAAGGACTCCTTCCCTGTCTTGTGTTCATTCCATTTTTTTTTTGGCAAGGCTGGCTCAGAGGAGATCCCCATCCCTCCCATAAACTCATCCATCCCTGAGTCCACCCCAGCCCTGCTCATAGCCCTGCTCTAGCTTAGGCAACTGGGTTCTTCACACCATCTCAAAGACATAGTGTAGACTGTGGCACCCTCGGGCAGCCTGCCTTGCTTTGCAGGGGTAAGGGAAGGTGTGAGGAGGTGGTAGACATCTCCCCAACATTTGTATGCACACAGCCCTTGGCAGCCTGTTCCTTTGGTCTCCTTGCCCTTGTGCCCCGTGGGCTTCAACAACGTGTCTTCTGGACTGTCAAAGAAGCTGAAACTCTCTTAGGGGAAAGTGAGAGAAAAAGTGAAGTGGGAGAAAGCAACAGTTTTACCTGATTTTCTTTCACTCCCTTTTTATTCTGCATTTCCAAGATGGCTTAAATTCAGTCTGAAAACTGCTGTGTAATAGACCTGGTAGATTTCTGATGTGGGATTTTAATTGAAACAGGAAACATTCCAGATCTGCTTATCTCATAACCTTGCTATAAACATATTATAATAACAAAGCGACAGCTGTTTTGTCAACATTTATACTTAATACTCTTTTTAATGTTTCTGTTAAAAGATAGTTATCTTAACAAAACTGCCACAGAATGAACATATGGTACCGTTCTGTATTCTGACCAAAATTGTTAACCAAAGTTTGGGGCCATGTAGATGAAAATATTTTTAAAGAATGACAATTTCCCCAAAAGAAGACTAAAAACTGAAGGGAAAAAAAAAAAGTTTTCTTCTACTCACAGGTTCTTTTCCTATTACAAAAAAAAAAATATAAAATCAATTTCCATCTGGCTTAAGTGTCATCTTTGCCTTTTTTCTAGTATGCTCCCAATAGTTGCTCACATTGTACCTGGTGCCCTGTCTTCTCTTCAATTTTGATCTACTGCACAGTTTGCCATTCCACAGATTTCCCCCAAAAAAATGCTGAAACAATTTGGCTCACATGTGCTCTGCCTGTGCTTCAGGTCTGCTTTTTTTTAAACCAGAGCCTTCAGTGGTTTCAGCTACTTGGTGCCTGAAGGAAGTTAATAAATGTTTATTATGTTTAAATGGAGCTTTAGCACCGTAGGAAGTGTTTCACTAAAAATGACCACTTCATTGAACCCCAGGTTTCTCATTTTTTGACAGCCTTTTCATGAGCTGTCCAGAAAGTTAATGTGGTAACCAGGTGTCCTGTTCTTTCAGAGATGCCACAGCTCTAAAGCAGGCACCACAGTCCACCTGACATTCTTCCATTTCCAGGACATCAATATAGTTGATGGTTCAAGATTGCTTCATGCAACTTTCTCACTGAATTTTGTCAGTGGTTCCCCTTCCTACTTTCCTACTCACTCTTCTGTGACTATCAGAAAGTTTTTATACATTCTAACAGCATATGCTCCAAATAAAAGCAAGTTGGCCCAAATACTGCACCTACCAAAAAAAAAAAAAAAATCAAAAATTTGCTATGTCGGTAGATACCTTTGATGTGCACTCCTGTGGTAGTGAAGATTAGGTTTGAACTCTCTCTAACAAAGACAATTCATTTGTGCCTTTGAACATTTTCATTTCTAAATCCTTGCCATATTGCCTAATTCTAATTCTTCCGTGGACATGCATGTTGCACGTCTACCATCCAGCTTTGATTGCAATTTTTCTTATCATTTGCCAAGTACAGCTCTGATTTCTGCATACAACCTTGCTTGGTCAGGACATTCAAGCCTGTTATTTCCATTTCAAAGCACCTTCAGCAAAGTAGCAGCAGCAGCAGTAATTCATCTCTTCACAGGATGCCATCTCTGTCTGTAATGACTGTTTCATCATTGTCCAGGATGGAACATTTATAACCCTGATCAGTGTTCTTCTTTCCTTCTTCCTTCAGTTTCTCCTGATCTTGAATATTTACTTTCCAGACGAATTTATGTTAAAGATATATTTTTATTCTAAATGTCTTTGATAAACTAGAGAAACTTACTTATTTTAATTCAGGTTTCAATCATATAGAGAAGTATTACGATGTATGATATTTTTTTTCAATTTGCTAAATGACCAAGCAAATGTTACTTGTTTTAGAATAATTTTCTTTATAAAAGGTAGAAACATTGACTCCTCAAACTGATAATGCCACTAATCAGGTACAAACAAAAATGTCAAGTTCACTAAATAACTTCCTTCTTTTAGTAGCTTAATCACTTTCCTTGTAATAAAATTTATTAAAATATTATCATATTGTGTTGATGTGAAGTTTCATTGATATTGTGTTGTGATTGCAGACATTAATCATTAGAGTTTTTATTATATATATTTATACCTAAGATTACTAATTTAAACAATAGAGGTTTTGTATAATGTACACATACACTAAAATACTATTACCACATTAAAATGCTGTTACCACCATTACTTTGCATGTATTTGGGAGAAAAAAGTGCATTCACTCTTTCTGTCTTTTCAAAAGTAAATATAACAGTTGAGACTTTCTTAAGGATGCTTTATTGAATATTGATCTCTAAAAGTGAAGCTACAATGACTGTGACCATATCCTATAATATAGTAAAAACAGTAGTAAAGATTAGATCAACAAACTCTTTTTATATTCTTAATCATTACTACAGGAATATTCCTTATCAGGTTATTGAGTTTAATGATGTAAACATATCAATGGCAATATTGTAACAGTGTAAAGACTAACTGACACTTGCTTATTCTCTTTCCTGAAATAGAAATGTTTGGTAGTTCTGTGTTGTGTAGTGAAGCTTTTGGGGCAACTAGGATGGGTAGATACTGCATTTCCTATGGTTTTAAAGATTTGCAAGGTTCTCCACTCAAATGAATGAGGAAACGAGGTTTGAGATGACCAAATGAGAGGGTATCAATCTCCTGATACAGAAAACTCAAAACATGTTCACACAGATTTGTTCAGGGCATGCTAAAGGTCCTACTAACAAGCCACTTTCCTCAAATTTCCTCATCAAATTGTCAGGTCTACATTTGCAGATGTCACCTTGTAAGAATACCACAGTGCAGAGTTCTTATGGGATAATTAATCAACACATTTCAATGTAATTAGTCATTGCAATATGACATATTAATGTGTATTTATAAATGACGTACTTGAACTACTGTCAGGTCAATATATGTCATCTATTATTTTTCAAACCATTCATAAGTCTCAAAAATGACCTTAGAAAAATGTTCCTGCATAGTAGGAAAATTATGATGATCAAGAAAAACTTTCTAAAATCAAAACTAAAAAGTATAATATAATGTGATTTTTTTCAGACTTCAAAACTGTTTAGTACCAGTTATAATTATTCATTGTTATTAACTTCATTGAAGTTCCAAAGACATAACCTGAAGTGTGTCCCAGTCATTGTTGAGGAGGCTAAAAGAGTTGAGCAAAGAATCAATAGATGCAGTATTTTAACATGATCAGTGTAGGAGTCATTAATAAAATCTCAGCATTTGCCAACAGTTTTCACAGTCACCAAAGACACATCAGCTATTTGTCATTCTAAATAATAACAATAATTTAAAAAACAATGTCCTGGAACTGTTAGTAAATATCAACATCATTGTTGGTGACTATGGACAAAATCTTGCCCCTGTGAAAGTCAATAAAAATTACTTCTGTGAAATTCAGGGAGGCCAGATTTTCACTCCATGTATGTGACATTTCACATAACAGACAAAATAAATGACTTCTGACTATCATGTCCAAAACATGATTAATATTTTTGTGTGTGTGATGAATGAGAAACATACCAGATGAAATAGAAAAATATTGACTAAAAACATCAACAGTTTTCATGTAGTAGAGAAGATTACTGATCTTTTCTACAAGGGAAGATCAGTAAATTGTAGGTAGTGAATATCCACCATTAAACAACCTCCTAGCAAATAAAAACCCAGTAACTCATTTCATCATTCTATAAACAAAAGAAATCTTTACTAGAGTCATATGCTTGGAAATCTTTAAAGGAAAGGTACGGACATAATTTCACAGAATTGTATCTCTTGATCAAAATACTATTTCTATCTGTGTTCTTGTTCTGCAGAGAAAATAATATTTCATTCTATTTTTTAACAGAAGCATAAATGATACACTCAGAGTGAAGTTAAGTCATACAAAGAGTCATAAAAACACTTTATTAGAATGCTTTCTTTTCTTTTACTTTTTTTATTTTTCTCTCTTGATTCTTCTATTCAGAATTGTGTTGCTGGGACATACTTTACTCAATTTTTATGAAAAGAAATATTGCTATTGTAATACGTCCCCCAGAAAGAAAAAAGAACAAATCAACACTATTTTTGTACAACTCTCACTAGAACTTGGGGACTTGTATTACATATTTGGCAGCAGAGCTCTAACAGATGCCATCTGTAAGGTCTTGAACCTCAAATTTTTTAATTTATGCCTTTCCAAAACAATAAAATGTTTGGTTTGTCACTACAGTTTCATACAGAGACTCTTTCTAGCCAGTTTTTCAAGCAATAAACTATTCTTTTTTATTTTGACATCCATCATCTTCATGTAAATCCTCCACAGTCTGTTCTTAAATAGTTCTGTGCTTCAAATTTGAATCCACTTCAAGTTTGTATCGATTTTTTTATATACATTTATTCCCAGTATAGAAACTCATGCTGAAACTTAATGTTAAAGCATATAATAAAAGGTCTGAAAGGCTTCACATCTCCTGTCAGTTATTTGTGTTTAAGTGCATGTTTTACTAGCCTGCATGCCAGTGCACTTCCTACTTTGTGGGAAATTTGGAGATAGACCACAGCACAAACAGAAACTGAACCAGTTTTGACATCTGGGCCTGATTTGCTCACAAGTATAGCCAAAATCAAACTGTTAAGAACATGTGAGACAAGCTCTTAAGGGTTAATCTGTGCCAAGCAATAGATGTGGGTCAAAGAGCTCACCAGCTGTGGCTGCCATTGCCTTACATATTTCATCCCTCTGTACCTTCAGGACAGTCTCAAATTTATTTGGAGGAATTTACACAAGACTAAAATGCTCATTTCATGGCTCCTTCCCCTTGTGTCTAGTTAGGCGTATTCAAAAGAGGTATCAAGAGTGTGGTCAACTCTTACTCTACAGTCCTCTACTCTTAATAAGTTATTTTTAGAGGATTTTAAGCTTCTTATTGCCCATCTCTTAATGTACCTATTTACATCTCAGTTACGGTTCCATAATTCAGCATAAAACCTGAAATCTATAAACCTGGCATTCAGATTTTATCCTGTTAAGATTGTACTTCAGGGCACAAGGTATTCTGTGAGGAGTCCCAAGTAATGGCAAGATTCCTCTAATTATGTTTAACAGGAACAGCTCAGCAAGCAAATGATGAATCCTTACTGAGCCAGTAATGGAACGCTCATTGACCTCAGTTGTGCAGGTAATGCACAAAATTAACTTTTTTCATTTATACAGCCCTTGTAAGATTCTGCATCTTATGTATAAGATGCATTCATTTTTGTAAAATTTTAGGATATAAATGTTGAACACAGATGTTCAATACTGGCCGTGGAATGGGAGTGTATTCTGACAGTGAAGAGGTTCCCACACAGTGCACTTAGAAGAATTACACAGCTCATGAAACTTGTCTGTATCTTCAGTTTTCAGAAGAGATAATGAGTGGTTTCTATGCAGGATACTTATGTAATGTTTATTACTCTGTACTAGGTAATTCTTATATACATCTAAGTTTGCTTCTAAATGAAGTACATTTCTCTAAACAGAAAAATGGCATGCTTTCTATGCTTTCTCTCATAATTCCTGCAGCTACTCTGTTACGATCATGCTTTTGTTTTCACTTTTTTAAAAATCCTTTAAGTGAAAAGTATCTTCCTGATATCTGTCAAGACAGGTTTAATAACAGAATTCACTCTAAAGGGAATAATTAGAATCATAGAAACATAGAATCATAGAATCATAGAATCATAGAATCATAGAATCATAGAATCATAGAATCATAGGGGTTGGAAGGGACCTCGAAAGATCATCCAGTCCAACCCCCCTGCCAGAGCAGGGTCACCTAGAGTACATCACACAGGAAGGCGTCCAGGCGGGTTTGGAATGACTCCAGTGCAGGAGACTCCACAACCTCTCTGGGCAGCCTGTTCCAGTGCTCCGCCACCCTCACAGGAAAAAAATTTTCCTGATATTCACCTTGAACCTCCTATGCTCCAATTTGCACCCATTACCCCTTGTCCTATCATAGGTTATCACTGAAAAAAAGCTTAATTCCATCTTCCTGACACTCACCCTTTACATATTTGTAAACATTGATGAGATCACCCCTCAGTCTCCTTTTCTCCAGGCTAAAGAGACCCAGCTCCCTCAGCCTTTCCTCATAGTTCCAGTAGAGAGATCATAATAGCCAAAGTCTTGGTAGAAAGTGTAGTTTCTCAAGCAACATTGAGAAAAACACTGCTGCTCATAGTTTGTTCTTCGCCTGTCATGTGTTTTTGTTGTTTCAGCGTCTAGTCTCAAACATATTGTAAGCAGAGTTCCAATGAAATGGATATATTTGCTAAAAGAGAAGACTTGAGAGCTCATTTTAATGCTGCAGCTGGGTCAAAATGGTTTTGCTTTCAAAAAAAGACTGAAGTATGCACAGATTCTCCAAACCGTATCTGACACAAAAGCAAAAGCTGCTGAGTTTATCTACTAAACCATGGAGCAAGTGGCAGCTTAACCACCAAATTCCAGCCATTGATCTGGAAACTTAATGCACCAAAACTATGTTAGTATCTAAACAAAAGAGAGTAATAGTGGAAAGGACATTGATATCTTTGGCATGTTGAAAAGTAAGAAAAATCCCAAGAGGCTTCATATTTCAATAAGGATGGTTTCACAAATAGGAAACACTGTTGGTCATGGCTCTGCCTATTTTCAGCTACATTTTCCTATTTGTTATTCTCAGTCTTTTGAAAGATTTTAGAAAGAGCTCAGCATTAATACTCTCTGTTAGAATTTCCCTGGGATTCACCTCCCATTTTTAGCATCAGAATAAGCAATTTGTTTTCAGAAGATTTCAGCAGATTCGCTCTCTAGCAATTTTGAAATATCAAACCATAAAAATCTAGCCTATAATAGCACTGAATAATTTCAAAGTATTTTCCCAGAGGATGACTCCAAGCAGTCGGAAATCTATCCCAACCATTTCAGGAGCCACTTATAAATACCTGGCATACTTCTAGCATTACATTTCTATAATTAGAGTAATAGGACAGTAAAGGCTGGCAGTGACCACATTTTGCTGACTACTTCCTTCAATAGTTGGAGAAAAAAAGATCAGAAATACAGATCTTATAAGTTTACCATATAGTTACTGAAGATGAGATCCCTATCACTCAACTCTGTCCACCTTAAAGATACCTATCTTGCTCCATCTATAACAGGTGAGGGAATACTCACCATAGAATAAGTTCCTAACATAGATGGTATAATCCACTCCTAAAAATATTTCTTTCCATGTCCTGACTATAGAAGAATCCTAGGCTCTGAGCTTATATTAGACATTTAATTTTTGGTTGGATACATCAGAGAAAATAAACTGTATACACTGGTGGGTAGGTTACCCCTTTCTGTGCTTTGTTTTCCTTGTCTGTTCAAAAAAATGTCATAGAGTCTACTGAATTAATCTCTAAACATTACCTAAAATTCTGACATCAGTTTTCAGTTAAAGACAGAGTATGGTTATTTACACAACTATTACACAATATAAGTATTATTACACTAAAGTTACTTTAACATAATACTTTGTACCCCATGTTACAGAAAGACAAACTGGTCTGAGTTGCTTAGAGAGAATTGCTGGACTGGGGATACTGTAGGGTGTGATAATGATCAGAGAAAAAAGACATACACCTGATAGCATTCTGCAGATATGTTTGTTCTCTGTAAAGTGAGATGGCTACTGACCTTTCTATACTACTGGTTTTTTCCTACTATGCTCTTTTGTAGGAACAAGTTGCATGTATATGAGTGCTAATGAAAAATTATGCCATTTTTGCTATTCTTTTTTCCTAATTTTCATTTGACAAATTCACAGACCTGCCATTAATTTTTTTCACAAAGCTGATACACAATGAGAAAATTATGGAGATTGAGTTATTTGAGTAGAATCGGTTGGAGTGGTGGTTAACACAGAACAGGGTGGAAATATAAGATAAACTTTCTACTTTTTTATTAAATATCTGACTTTCTATACTGACCTAAAATATCCTATTTTACTTGTATCTGCTTCTCCTTCAAATTCACTGTGATTTGAAAATGGCATTACTCTCACATTATTCCAACACCTCCACAGTCATAACTTAAAACATTAAAAATTAAATGGAAGAGAGAAACTAGAAGAAAATGAGAGGAATGCATTATATACATTCCCTCTCCTTAGGAAAAATCTTAGCTAAACCTTTTCAAAAAATCACATCATTTTCTTGAAATGGAGAACTTTATGCAAAGGAGTTATTCTGCCAGAGGGAGATGTGCAATATTATACAACCTTTAGCTTCACTTGCTATGGTCAGCTGAAACTAAAAATTGCAAAAAGATAAAGTGCTCCATTAAATCCCTGTTTTATTGTATAAGTGCCCTTATGAAATTGTATGACTATACAACAGCATTATATCAGACTAGAATTAAGGCTTACAACAGATGTTAAACCACAGCATTACAGTGACCAGATGTAAGGCTTATTTAAACTGGATTTTAGAGTGAAATATTTATGAACTGATTTAAATACTAATGAACAGACACTCCTACAGCTGTCACAGTAACAGAATGATAAATGTGTTACATAGGAATCCCTGTGTTATATATCTGGCTATTTTTCAACAGTCATGGGTACATGTTTTTTAATAACACATGCAGAGGATGGGCAATGAAACAGGCAAAAGAAAAGACAGTTAAAAAATTGGGAAAGTTGCCTTCCCTTTTTTTAATTTACCTTATCAGCTTCCTGAGTATTTTTTCCATTGTTTCCCAATTCCTCTCCTCTTTTTTTGCTTCTTTCAGAAATTCACAGTTCTGTCTGTGAAGGTGTCCATACTGTCAGTAGGACAGTATTTCTAGTTTTGGTCAAGGCTGCAGTTTCCTTATCCATACTGCATGAGTTTTAGTTCACTCACAATCTCCATTGTGATTCACACAAATTTTTGTTATTTTTATGAAGGACTGTCATCCAAATCACAAAAAATCTTGCACATCTCCAGAACCCTCATAACCCTTCATAGCGTGCCCCACACTTCTCTATACATATCTGGAATATCATCCTAAAAGCCTTTCTCTGGCATACCTAAATACTGCCTTATTGCTGTCACTTCGTTCTAAGAAACTTCAAGACATAGTAATTATGCCTCAGGGTCAAGGCAAGTCACCTGGGACAGAATAGTCTCACATCTACTTTTTATCAAATTTTCAGGCAGCTAATTTACACTAGAGAGTGTTAGGAAATGAGACAGCGTGCCCCAGTTTTCTCTTAGATGCAGTGCACAAAGACAATATTGACATAGCAGTAGACCAGCAAGAGCAACAGAAAGTCTGGTACAACTGATCCAGCAGCTCTGCTGTAAATCTCATCTTTGATTATGTTTCACTGTGGTAGGAGTAGGTCAATAAGGCTAAGTCTCCTCTTTGTCCTTTACCGGTTTTACTCTTAATCTTACTGCTCTAAGTAAATACAAAAGTGATTTTTTTTTTTTTTTTAGTTGCAAAAGTAAGTAGATACACAAAATGTAACAAAAAGGATAACTTCTATGTGCAAAATGACATAGGGAAAAATTTCAGTTAAACTTTTTTTTATTCTGCTACCACCTTTCAAACTTTTCCCAGATTCTAGTTTAAGATCACAGTTCTTGAATTATAAAATGAATGGTTCTTGTTTCAAAATAATTAAATGTAATTAAAGAATCAGCTAAATATTTCAGCTACTATTAAATGCTTCTTCAATGCTGCGATGCATCCTAGTAACAGAAACTAATGAACTGGTAAAAATAGCAAAGTAAGCAAAAAGTATACAAAACATTTGCATGATCTGTCAAAAGAGCTAGCAGAATAATTTAAAAATTTTAACTCACACCTGGTGTCAATGACAATATACTTATGATTCTGAATAATTTATTTGTCATGTCCAGATCATTTCCACCATAAAAATAGCTACTTTATTAAATAATGAATATATGTAGTTAAGAACATCATCATGAGGATAATTCTTAGTGATAGATACACTGGATAAAGACTGTTAAGGAACCCAAGTACCTTCCTAAGAAGAAGGTAATATACTTGCTTAAAGAAGGATATAAAATTATTTAATTACTGGATTTAAAATATTGAATAAGATATTATTATATTGATCTTCTCAGAGGTTTTGACATAGATTTTCATAGTGCACAGCACTGCACACCGACTGTGTGCAGGTTGAGAGCAGTGTGACCTTTGAGCAGATGTGGTACTAAAGTCAAAATCTCCAAGAGCACGGTTTGCCTTCAGCACTCTCTCACTTCTTAACCTTATGAAATTAATTAGTTTTATTGTTTGATAGAAGAGAGTGGCTTATGATCAATAAAGAGCTGGTTTCATCTTAATTATCGATCCTTCCTTATTAATGCAGTATTTTCCAGATTCCTATTAACTCTACTAACAATCTTGAAATAAGTTTGACATGCCTTAAAATTCAGCTAATCTCATAGGTTACGTCAGCATCCTGGGCACATACTTTGTCCAGACATTGTGGAAATGCTACATTCTGCTGTGTTTCCAGTATAGGGTATGAAAAGACTTTCTTCATGCTAAAGTTTTGCCTTTAGCCATTTTTTGTCAACTGGTAAGTGTACACATCCTTGTAAAAAATGTAAATGTCCATACACAAACATTTTAATGCTGCGGTGTGACGATTTGCAGGGTCGAAAAATGGATGTGGGATAATGTTGTTCAATATTATTTTGGCTACTTCATTTACATGTGTGAATGAGGATGTAGGGGGCTGAGCAGTGGAAATAGAGCATCTGGCTTAGAAACTCACACACAGAAATAGATAGCTAGCTTTATAAATCTTGGTTTTGCAAATCAGGCTTATTCAATCTTTTCAATACCTGCATATTTAATGAGCTCTTATTAATGTCTGATTAACTTCTTTGATCTCATGACGTGTTCTTGTAATCCACTTCAAATCAAAACTGCATGCAGACCTCTCTGAGTAATTTGACCATCATCTCTTCCACTAACTGCTGGAGTAAAAATAAATGCAGTGAAAGAATGTTGATAGTTCCTTAACCACTTTGTAGAGGAAGGGGGTAGAGTACAGTGTACCTGTTTGAAATGGGTCTAGCATAGCAACAAAGATGAAAGGATAGATCAGGAAGCTGAATGTCTTATCTAAAGGAATATAGGAAAGAGGAAACAGACTCAGGAATGGAAGAGTTTGAAGGATGTGAAAGAAGGAGTGATGTAGTGAAACAGGAAAAAATAGAGGTAACTACTGAAGAACTAGTTAACAAGACACTGAAGAAGCATGGGGGAAAAAAAATAAAATGAGGCATCCAGCTCCTGAGAGATCAAAGGATGCTTTAGTGGAAATCACTCAGATTGAAGTGCTCTACTGTATTTATATTGCTTTATCTGCAAAGTATCCCAAAGCTATTTATAGTGCATGTTGAACAGTGTGTATTTTGGCATTGAGCCCCATCACAAATATCCGTTTAACACCCTCACGGTAAACACCTTAACTTGTATATAGGGCATTCAAATGCCTGTTTCTGTACCAGTCTTTGAGAAGGGCTGCCTTCCACCACCCACTTTGTGCCAAAATACATGTCAAGCTCGTGTATGTGGTTGTGATACAGAAAGAAAGACTTCAAGGAGCTTTCAACAGAGGAATGGGAGAGCCTGTCACCACTGAAGCAGGGTCTTGATTTTCATGGCAGAATTATCAAACAGTCTTACATCTTTTGCTGTAACCAGCCTTATGGCAGTCAGTCAACAGCAGACTGAGAAGAAAGCTGAATTGCAGGTACAATCCTTTCTGGGATCAGGCACACTCTGTCACAGCGGATTCATATCACCATGCTGTGGTGGAATTGCATCATCATTGCATGCAGAGTGGCCAGCAGCTGGCCTGTTCATTTCATTGCAGAAATGGCTATTTTTAGTTATGTGAGGTCTGTGTGGAAGATGGATGTTCCAGACAACCAGAGAGACATGGCAAATTTTCCATTAAAATGGAAAGACATGAAGGACTATGTGTTAGCTGGCTCACTTCCATCTGGTTGTCACCTATGATATCCAAACAACTTTCCCTGCTTTCCACAGAAATATTATACCAAGCTGTGCTGAAATCATCAAAGTACACACAGAGTGTCCACTAGCGAGGTCCATAATGATTACAGGGTTAAGGGGCATGTAAGTTATCAGCAGTTATGAATGGACAATTTATATAAAGCAGCATCAACCCTGTGCCTTTTTGAAAAAATAAGATATGTTCTGAAAATTTATTCAGTTCCTTGTGAGCCATGCTGTCACCTAATACTGATTCAGTGATAGATGGCTGTCAAGGCAATTCAGTGGAAATGGATCTTGTAAAGGAACTGTCATATTTAAGGCCATCTGCAGCTACATTGTCAGCATCACTTCCCTTTCCAGATTCAAAACTATTTTCACCTATTTGTGCTCATTAGTGTGAACTTCAAATCCTCTTTACCACCTTTTTTAAATCTCTTCCCCTCCTGTTTAAAATATATTACTCTGGCGTTTTCTTCCTTTTCTTTCTAAATTTATACTGCTTCTAAAACTGTATGTTAGAGCTTGGACATTGGAACTCATTTTAACTGTCTTAACAGCCTGATAGACACCATCTCTTCAATGTCTGCATTCCCTGCAACCAAGTCCTACTGTGCTGTTTCACTTACACACACACACACACACACACCATGTCCCAGCTTTCTACACATGCTTAATTGTTATTTTCTTTTCTGTAGGGACAATGGGCAAACTTATTTAGCAGATGCTCCTCGTCCAGGGGAAGAACTACATAAATGAAAACTCAAATTCCAAAACAAAGCATATTGCACTGCAACAAGAAGTTCTTAGTTAGGTGCTTCATATTTGGTGTTGGCCATTTTAACTATTAACTGTTTATACATTAAATATGTAAAAGCATAATAAGTGTGCACAAGACTATCTCCAGGTCATTGGGGGATAAATCTTTACCCTTCACTGAGATGCTACAACTGGCTGAGAATCATACTGAAGGGACAGCACATACTGAAGTAGTGGAAACAAGGAAGAAATCAAAACATTCTGTCACCTTATCCTTTGCTGTAGTTCAAACCATTCTAACCCAGTATAAATTAAAGGAAGTCGTCTCCCATAAGCAGTTAAACATTTATGAACAAATTCTGGGAGTATCAGATTCTTGTCTGATGTCAGTGAATATTTCCATACTTGAATTCATTGAGTAATGACGAAGAAAATAAATTTGTTTTGTTTCTCATCTGTTTTTTGGTGAGTATGCCTGGAGTTTAGAAATGAAATTGCATAAATGCTGGACTATTATATAGGGGAAGCATTGTAATTTCTTTGAAAATCTTCTGTTAAAATTAAAGATTTCACCTATTTTTTTCTATCACTGTGACACAATTTTTTTTACCTTATAACCTTTGGTATTTTTGAATAATGAATGCATCAAAGTAAATCTGTGTGGGACATAAAAAAAAATAATTTTCATCATTTTATATGTCAATAGGCATAAAGGCAAAGGTCTTTTCTCATCTTACTCAATTCCTAAAAGCTAGTTCTTAAGGAATATTATTTAACTCGAGGCCTCCTATTATTTTGTTATTCCACTATTAGCTAACTCCTTGAATTTAACACAAATTTAACCCAGTGCACAAGCAGATGTGACAAAATCTGACTTCATCCCAGATGAATTCAGTTCTGTTTTTCTTCTGCACTTCACAAGAAGTAGAATAATAGCTGCTGCAGCTTCTTTAGCACCTAAGATTTGTGTGAGTTAATATAATTCTGACTGCAGGATCAGCTCCATCAAAGAAAAATACATAGAATATTTCATTGTTTCCCAGCTGCTGGGTGAGGTGCCTCATCTATGAGTACAAGAGACAGTTTATGAGACAGAAGACGTAGACTTTATGAAATGGACATTATTAGAAATATTTAGTGAAAGGGAGCAATATGTGACTGATTTAGTTTTCTAGATTAAGATTTCGAAGATTATTACACTGCTGTGATGTATATTGATCACTTCATTTTTGTTTTTCATTTAAAATGCATTCCTTGACATCTGAAAATAATTTGTTCACTGAGTGAATTTATCTCAAGTATTTATGAATATATATGGCCTTTGGATATATGACATAAACTATTTAATTTTTCCCCACACACTTTATTTATTCACTACAAATTGCTCTGCAATGTCATTGGAAATCTCATGATCACCAAAAATGGCAGGTCATAAACCTTGAGGCTGGTTGAATTCTACTCAGCAAAAGACTAGAAGGTTGCAAGAGGCCAAGAGCACAAATAACAGAACTTTCTAGGTCCCCCAAGGAACCTTGGAGTCTGCTACTCCTGCACAAAGCAGGAAAAGCTCTGAAGCTACTCTAGTTCTAGGAATCTGTAATCTTTGATTCTTGAGACTCCACTGAGCAAGCGGTATTTCAGATGCAGCCCTGTACACCTCTGCCCTCTTTACTAGGGAAGGGTAAGGCCTGAGTAGTGAGCAGCCCATAGAAGGTGCCAGCTGAGACTCTGTTCCAGCTGAGATTCCTTTTCTGGTTCTTTTGGGTTGGATTTTGATCATTTCACAGCAGTGCAATGAATCATAACAGGATTAAAGACCTGTGTCATTCACTTTAGTGTGTCTTTATCACTTTTCATCCTTCCCAAGCTAGGACAGGTGCCTAGGGCAGAAACTACATCTCTCTGCTCCATTGTGTCATTTTCCTCTGCTTTCATCTGTTCTGTGGTGTTGCTATGGATTGCTCCCTCTGTGTACTAATACTTTTTTTTTTATTCATTCTTTTAAATATTTGGGGTTTTGTGTTGTTGTTTGGTTGGGGGTGTGGGGGTGTGTGTGTTATTTTTGTACACTAGCTGGTTTCCATTGACCACTTCATTGCAAGTGGGCATCCTATTTCTAAAGTGGTCATCCCAAATGATTCCTTTCTGTTGTAGACATACTGGCGATTTTTTAAAACGCTTTATTTGTGACTGATATTTTCCATGTTGCTGAAAAAACTTTCTTGATGCCTCTACCTCTAGTTGTCTCCTTTTCTTCTGAAATGGGAAACCTGAAAACATTGTACATCTCACACGTTATCACTGAGTTAACATTTAAGGCATGTAATTAATTTTTTTTTGTGTTAGTGCTGGTTAGTTTTTATTCCTACATAACATCTTCCTAATGCTAATAGCACTTTATATTTAACAACACCATTGGCTAGCACTCTACAGAATAGGTGGGTGAATTATTCTGTTTTCTTTATATTTTTTACTCCCAGTGGGATATTGGTGCTTGATCTGTGAGTTACAAGATTTGTTTCAGCTTAACTGATTTAGATCTTGCTTGGTCTGTTACTCTTGTCAGATTGCCTTTGTTTAAAACTTCTCAGGGATGTCACTTGCTGGCATAATGTCTTCTAGGCACTTGCCTCACACACTGTCTCTCCTCTTTTTGTTTTGGTTTTTTTTTTTTTTTATAATTTTGTTTCAAAAAAGCCTATACATATCTTTATTAGTAAATCTGATGATTAAAGGTGACTTAGTCCTATTGAAACTTTCTTTGAAACAATCTTACCATTTTTTTGTTGCTGTTATGTCTACTTCAATTTTAAGCATTTGTTTTCAAGTTCAGAGTTCTAGTTAACTAATCCATGATTTCCAGTACTGAAAATGTTTTTAGTTTTAGTTGCTAAGGCCACAATATATTTTATTTCTCTTTTTTTTTTTCTTATTGCACAGTTTTGTTTTCTTACTCCCCAATTTGTTTTAACATTTCAGAGTCTTCCTTTTAGAGGAGAAGATTCTGCTTCTCATATTTTGCACATTTATAGCTTAGCCTATTCAAATATATGTTGTCTTTCCTGCATGCTGACTCATGTTGAAATGTGTTAAAAGTCCTGTATATAGTAACAAGATAATTGTTGGCTTTTCTTTAGTACGTCTTCCACTCCAGAAAACAGTTGGCTATCTAATTAAGAAATTAACTAGAGCACACACACCAAACAGAGTATCTACATAGTTTTCTGACCAGATATGGCAGATGTTGCTTTAGTTTTGAGTATGGATGGAGTTAGGTGCCACCCTGCCAGCCTGCCAAGGTATGATGTTTGAGGAGTATTCTGGCTTAGAGTATTTTTTTCTACTTTCAAAAAAAAGTAAAAAAAGGTGAGACTTTCAAACCAAGTCTCAGTTTCCTTGCTAAATAGAACCAGGAGGGGAAAAAAAAAATACTTACCATATCTATTTTAGGAAAAACACTGCAGTAAGTCACTTAAAAGGTTATGAAAATGTAATAATTTTACTGTGACTGCAGAATTTCATGTACAGTGAACTTTCGATATTCACTTCTACAAATGGACCGAGTAAAATTATACTGACTTATCAACAAACTAAGGAACATAGTAATAAAAATGAGTATAATGTCTAATTAAGAATAAATTAGATACAACTTTGTGCCCTTCTAAATTAAATTCTGTAATTTCTCTCTGTTAGAGCTGGGGGCATTCCATATAATCTATTTTGTTACTGCTATGTACATAATAATAAAATTAGAATTATCAGTTGTCAAATGAAAGTAAAAAACCTGAAAGCCAAAACCAAACATTGTTCAAAATAAAATATAAAACTTTAATTAAAGAACTCAGCAGGTTAAGTCTTTCCCATGTGCAAGAAATAACATAAAGGAGCTTCTAACCCTTCTTTTTATTTACCCTCACAAAAATGCCTCACATATTAATTAATTTTTTTGTTGTTGTTGCTAAAAACACTTAGATGAGCATACATTTGTCTCTAATGGATATATTTTGTTAGAGACTGGTTAAAATTAATTTTATTAAAGAACTTGCAACAAATAGAAAGTTTTCATGACTTTATCCCTTTTACTACTTTGAAAAATGGAATAATTTGAATTTTACAGGCAGTTAAAAATAAAAGTTGAAATAGAATTTGTTGTAAAGCAGTAATCTATTCATAATACAGAATTGCATTTAAAGAGCTTACAATGAGCATATATTGAATTATTCATTGAAAACAAAGTATCCTTTGAATCTGGCCTCTGAGTGAGGTTGCAAATTGTCAATGAGCACTCATGAATTTCACTAATGCACTTTGTTATTTAAAAATCTTTCATCAATTCTGCATATGAATATACTTATGCACATAGATTATTTGTGAACTCCCTGTTGTATTAATTTATTGAAATGTTAACAATACAGTCATTTGGGATTTAGGTTTTTTTTTGTTGTTGTTGCTAGTGGTGTTTTATTTTTTTTTACACAAATGTTGTAGTATTTTATTATTGTTAAACAACATCACAATCCAATTTGCATTTTGGAAAATTCAGAACGTAATTGAATCAAGCCATAAACTTTTTGTCTTAACTTCAAAGACATTACTTACCTTCTCTGGTTTGTTCATTGGCTTGTTTGTTGCAAAAATAATGACAATATAACTTCTTTACTACATAAGGCTTATTTATGAGAGTGACAGAATGCAAAATTAAAAAATACTGCAACTATAGCTGAGGTGAAGATGCCAAAGAAATATACAGAAATCTTTTCCTTTTGTGGCAAGATTAGAATTAATATAAAGAGACTGCTCTAATATGGTAAAAAATGCACACATAAACAATAAAAAAAACAAAACAAAACACCCTCCTGGCATGCTTGCCATTAACATTTAGCTGTTGTTTGGAAACTGAAGGCTCGAAGAAAGGCAAAAAGTATACACATGTTTTATGTATTTCCTTTCTAAGAAACTTTTTCTTTTTTAAGTCACACAGATTTGGACCATTTATGTGGCAGACAGCCATCAGCTGTTGCCTAAGTTTTCCAGTCATGTAAATACACATTCTCACAGCCAAGATGATAATGGAGCTGCTAGAATTCTACAGACATTTTTTCTTCTGTTACCAATTTTATGAATTAAATGAACTTGATTCCTCTTTTTTTTTTTCCATTTTCTTAATGCTATCACTAACCTTTTGTTATAGTCATACATCACATACAGTTAAACTATTGCTGTCTGCAAAGGCTCTGCTTTCCCAGCCTTCTCCATTGCTTTGATTTTTTTATCACCAGCAAACAGGGAAATGGCAGCTTGCTATGCTATGTCATGTTAAACAGTGGGCAATTAACAGGATCTCACACGTTAAGCATTCACTAAACTTCTGAAACTTTTACTTTATGTCACTATTCTCTGTAATTTCTGTCAGTTAAAAAATTTTAGATGCATTATTGGTCATAGTTGAAAAGTAAAAGTAATTTTTTGTGATAAACTGTCATCTAAGCTTATGAATTAATTATTTTAATATTTACTACATGATATAATAATGATACAGTTTGTCTTACTAAGTGCTTATATTTCCAGGTTTATAAGAAACTTCTGATAAATGTCATGTGTGACATATTTCACGTATTTATGAACAGCATTTCTTTAACCAAATTGTCTCTAGATTTGTTGACATCAGTAATAATTATGTGGCTTTGTCTGTTTGTCCCTTTGTTTTGTAGGATTGTTGTACTTAGCACATGAGCAGCCTCTCTTCTGAGGTCCTGTCCCATTTTTCAGGCTCAATGCAGATATTCACTTGCTATTGGATCATATACATCATCCTTCTGTTATTTGTATTTACCATTATAAATCACCAGAAGAAATATTAAAAAAACAGTTATCATTTATGCCCTAGATAGATACAGCCAAGTCTTTTTGCTGCTTTGTCAGTGCTGTATATGTTTATGGTTCTATTGTTTATTGTTTATATAATACTGCAGCAAACTACATGAGAATTTAAGAATTCCAACCTTTTTTTATCAGTGCAAAAATTGAGTACAGAATGAATCCCAGTAAAACCCTCTACTTTTTTAGTCTGTTCAATTTCTCTAGTCACTGTAAAGGCATAGGTCCCTCCAGAGATGTCAATATAATCCCAACACAGGTATCTTTGATATGTGGATTGAATGAGCATTCTCTCTCTTCTCCATCATGGCTGGATTTATGTAAAATATACCACATGCATAGGATTTTGTGTGAACTCAGTACAATGCTGCTGCAATGGGTAGAGAGCTATTTTTCCTCCATGGCTGAAACAGCTGAACTACAAAGAAATGAGACAAAGTCATTTCACAGTCATTCACTTATGACTATCTATAAGTTTTTGCTAATGCTGTGATGTTTACTAGTTTTTTGTTTGTTTGTTTGTTTGTTTTTTTATGATTATGTATGTATGTATTTGTATGTATTTATTTATTTATTAGGTTTTGTTTTGGTTTTTTTTTTTAACATAAAAAAATTTCCAGGATATTTAAAAAGTACTGTATTTTTATCAGAGGATCTTGGGTCAGCTTAAAATTAACTACATTATGCTGATTTGAGGAATTGTTGATTTCTGCATTGCTCCTTTATATACACTTCCATTCACCTGACTTAACTTTGCCTTCCTCCCTTACTCTCTTTAACACGTCTGCAGTGACCTGGTGCCATGGTCACTGCAATTTAAATATTTAGATTTGTCAAACAGTATTTTCTAGCCACTGAACTGTATTCCTTATTGATGCACTTACAGAGGCACAGGCATAAAATAAAACTTATTAAATGTTTGCAGAAAGCAATTTTTTACGTGGAAATAGAAGTTTGATCTCTTTCTAGCTAGCAGTTTTACTTAAAAGCAGAAGATAAAATTAAGAAATTAAACTACCCTCATGCTTCACAGAAGATTGCAATTTTATGACCACTTAGCATTTTTTAACCTTTTTGTTTGTTTGTTTGTTTTTCTTGCCAAGTCGTTCCCTGAGACACAGATGCCATTTCCTATTCAGCTGTTGCTCTGTTTCTTACAGACACCCTGCAGATCATATGGGTAACATTCCAACACAAATTGGATCATTTCAGTAAGAAATAGCTTTGCAAAATCTGTTATTGCCTCCTTTGCATTCTTTGCTTTATTCAGTTTGTTGGCTGTTTTGTTGGTTGAGTTTTGTTTGGGTTTTTTTAACCTGTAGTTCAGATCGTTAATACAGAGTAATAAATATGTTTGATTTTAAAACTGTTGTCTCAAAAATCTTGTTATATCTAAAATGATAAACAACATCCAAACCAGAACAGCCATTTCTAATTTTTATTGTTTCATGCATGATACCATTGCAGTTGTTCATTGCTTTAGTTTTCATTGCTTTAGTTCATTGCAAAAAGGAAAAATTGCCACTATTTTGCTTATTATTTACTATTTTCTGATATATTACTTCAGCAGCAATTTTTCCTTTTCAAACAAACTGAATATTACCACTGTTCATCGTAAAGGAAAATCTTTGAGTTTCTCCCCTTCACAGTATTTAGGATTTAGAATCAATAATACCTTTTCATGTAGCCTGAAGACAATTTATTGGAACCTTTTAAAACTCTGAATGCTTTTTTCAATGCAAATAAATAATTCAGCATGGTAGAAAGGAAGTGACTGAAATATTGCTGGCCAAGGGCTTCCAATTATCTTTGGGCAGGCTTGAAAACTGAACTTATGCATACTACTTTATCAATGAAACTTTAAACCCAGAGAAGGTTGACGTAAATAAAACCACCCTAGTTCTTCATTATTTTGTTTATTTTACAGTGCTCAACAAGTTAGGAAAGAGATCTCCAGTGGTAAAAAAATAAGTCCAAAGACTTTTTTGTCGTGGTGTTTCACAAAAGCCCACTCCTTCCCTATCACACACACATACTTTTTTTGCACGCTATTATTAGAATTATTCCCAGTGCTATATTGTAGCTTTACACTTTAAACAAACATAAGCATATTTCTTATCCAAATGACAAATTTTGTAGCATTCCTTTAGATGATTCTGAGCCTGTCAACTTTCCTTGTCTGCTGGAAACCCTGGAGGGTCTCTGAAAAAAAAAAAAAAAGAAAAAAAAAGAAAAGAAAAACCAACACAACAGAACTTTGGGGATCTGAGCAATTTAAGATTTGTTTTCCGTTATTTTTCTTGGCTTTCCAAAAGCTTCTAAGACAGTGAAGTTGTTCAAAGGCCTTACAGAAAATGCTGTGTCTCAGAAGACTCCTGCTGTGCTTTAATGGTCTAAATTTATCATGATAGCACCTGCAATTAGTGAACACAATGTAAAATGACCTAATTCCATAAAAGTGCCTGGTGTATATATATATGTTTTTAACAAACTCACCTCTGATCTGTGAAAATCATATTGTACTCCAATTCAACCCGTAAAAAGTGTTGTTTCTATTCTTTATTATTGCAATTTTAAGTGCAGTATTTTAACACAAGCACTTTATACTCATATGGACATGCACCTTAGAAAGATGAATAAATCCTCATAGGTCTTTTTAGCTTTCTGGTCACTGCTCTATCATTTAGTATCCCTGGGGTTCAAATGTTTCCCTTTTCTGGCAGGATTTTGTCAAGTGGAGAATCCTTACTCTCATCTGCTCATTTCTTTACCGTCATAGCAATCCCACTCCATATAGAAAAGTGGTCTGGCCTGAAGCTTAAATATTGTCTTATACTTTTTATGTTTTCCATACTCATGTGAAAACTAAGATTTGTGATGCCCCAGAGAGACCACTTGGTTCCAGTCCTTCAAAGAGAAATGTTACAATAAAGACAATGTTGGAACCCCTGCAGCATATCAGGAATTTATTATGAAATATAAACTGCACAAGAAACAAGAGATAACAGTGAACATGGGCAAGAAACTGACATAGTGAATTTATTTTTTGTTTTAATGTGGAGTTATGAATATTTATTGAACTTGTGGAAATTGTCGTTTCTGAGCACAAAACAATTTTTAATAGTTGAGCTACTCTTGACATAAAGTAACCCTCCTATTCTTGTCAAATTACCAAGTCATTCTGTGTATGTCACCATTCAGGAAGTTGTTAAACAGCTCCAGGGTGTTCACCAACTGTCTTGAAACAGAAAGATTTATCTTTTCCTTTTTTAATGTAGTGCTTTAATAAATTCCACTTAATAAATGCAGTACATTTTTCAGCATCACTGTAAGCAAAAGCAGTAAAGATTTTCAATCCGTTGATACTCTGTAGTATATCTTTCTCCAGCAAAGACAAGCTGCTCATGAGCATTCTTTGACTAATATGAGAAGTCCTTACTAGGGAGCTTTCATCTCTAGTATCCGTTAAATTACAGGTCCATGTAGTTGGAATTGTGTCTCATCATCTGAGGCTCAAATCTGAGCTTTTGGCGTTGCATCTACAGATAGACAGTCATAGAATCATAG
>NW_008607615.1:0-47906 GCF_000691845.1 Merops nubicus | reverse complement strand
CCCTTCCTGGGTGCGCGCCTGCCAACCTTCAGCACCGCGGACAGAGGCGACGGTAACCGGCGCCCTTGCGCCCCGGCGAGCGGAGGGGGAAAGGCGGGGGGCGCCGGGGTCCCCCCGAGACCCACCCCCACAGACCTGATCCCCATGTCGCGTGTGTGGGCAAACCGGAGGCGTGAATCGGTCCCACGCTCGTTCCTCTCTGTGGCAGCAGGCGATGCGAGGGGAGGTGGAAAAGCGAAACGCAACAAACCCCCACAAACCCCGAAACCTTTCGGGTTTTTTAGTTTTCTTTCCCGTTTGTATCTCAGTAGTCTTCACCGGGCTGATGCCTGGATGTAGCCACCATCCAGGTGTGTCTGGAAAGCGTATTTTTAACTGCTATACCCAAAGCAGAAAACCTAATACGCAGGAAGCTCTAGAGCTAATCAGATATTTCATTATCATGTATAATAGTTGGTTTTTTTTTTCCCCAAGAGCTAAATTTAACATTTTTCAGTTTGGCACAAATTCTGTTGCTATGCATTGGGCACACACGGACACACACACGTGTCTTAAAGAGAACAGGCGGTGTAGCAACACTGTGACTGTGACAATGAATTTCGTATTAAATGATCATTTGCTGCCATATGTTTTGAATTTCTTTTTTAAATTATTATTATTTTTTGTTAATAAAGATGAGGAATATCCATATTGGAGAGGATACTGTTCTTGCATTGAATTTCCTTTTTTTAAGGAAAAAAAAAATTGCCTTAATTCTCCTTTACAGATACAAAAAAGGGTCTTAAAGCTTCAAATATTCAGATCACAATACGAGTACATATCTTGGACATATAGCAAGTAGGCAGTTGGAGGCCCTTTACACATCGCTAATTCATGACAAGTTTCATTTGAGTCATTTCACCAGGAAATTCAGCACTAGCTTCTGTCTGTATTTGTGTCTTTGTCTCTCTCATCAAACCATGAGGTGAGCCTGAAAAAGAGAGCAAGCTTTAACATCAATTGCTTATAGACCCTATGGCATTATTTGGGTGCTACAGCCCTTCCTTGCTCTCTCCCCAAGCCTGGTCCCTCACAGGAGTCACGTTTTGTGCTCCATGGTAAAACCCACCGCTGAGTTCTGTGAACAATGTCACTGTGACTATCAATAAAGCCATCAGAGGAAAGCTTGCATTCAGGTAGTCCTCACTGCGCTAATGTACAGGCATCTACTTTTAATAAATATTTGAGTGTAATATCACCAGTCTTTAACATGAGCACAGATAAATCATAAACATACTCTTTTTTCACCCGGGTCTCAAGAATCCCCTTATGTATATCAAATGAGGTTAAAATGCAGCAAAGATCTTGGTTTGAAGATTGTATTTTAATATTTTATAACAACCCAAAAAATCCTATTTGTCAATATACATTACAGCTGCATAATGGAGGAAAATACAAAAAGGTTTAAAATATAGAAATGTAATCCAGAAGAATCTCACGTTTTGAACTAATTGTCATTACAGTTATGGAAAGGATTTAAATCTCTAAGGTGTTTCTTTGGTTTGGGATCTTTTTTGTGTATCATAAAGAGCAGTGCAATTCCACATGCATGTCAAGACCTTTGTCAGACACTGCAAGTTTAATTCCTGGTGATGGATGTTTTATCTGGCTAGATAGTAAAAAGTTATTTTATTATTTATACTAAACTGTGGCTAATGCTTAGCTAAGTTGGATCCCACTGTAGTGGGCACTACACTATGAGCAACCTTACCCGAGTCAAAACATTTCTGAGACAAAGACCCTGAAGCCACTTTCTGTCATGACACCTTTCAAGTTTAAGACCTACTGAGCAGAGCATAGCAGGTAGGTGAAGCAAAAGTGACACAAATAAGTTAATTACCAATTACAGGTGGGTTTTTTGTACGACTTATAGTGAGTTAAGTACCATGGCAGTCACAACTGATACCACCTCAGCTGTTGATTTTTTTGGTGCATACTTTCCCATTACAGAACTGTATGTGTACATAATGTACAATATGTGTGTATGTACGTGCATGTAATACTCCAGATTTGTATTGTGATGACAGAATATGGAGAAAAAAAATGTCAGATCACGTGGTCATATTCTACTGTTGGTACGCCAGAGAAAAATAAAAGATTTCAACTGAGATGAGTAAGTACAAAAAGACAGCATGGGCTAGTGAATCAGCAAGAAAACAGTTTAATCAGAATTTAATAACAGGAGAAAATGCTGATAATAAAATAAGGCCTTCTTCAACTCTCCATTTTTTATAACAGTCCTATTCTAATCAAAAAGATGCAGGCAGACAAAGGAGAGAAAAGAAATTTATAGGTGATAGTAATTTATGACCATGTACTGAGAACAGACATACTCATTAACACTGTGCATGAAAAAATCAGAATATATTACTGGGAATCACATTCAATACTTTTTGCACAGGAAAAGGAAAAGAATCAAGCAAGAGGTTTATAAGATCTATAATCTTAAATCCAGAAGATTATATTCTTATATACATTCTTTTAAGTCCATGATAAAAGCTCGTATAAAAATGCATTAGTTCAGAATCTGAACAAAGAATCAACAGGGGGACTGTTAATAATAAGCATCAATCACTTGTTGAAAGGAACATAGCAGTGCAATAATAATGAAAACAATGAAAGATGACAGGAGGCCAGGTATCAAATAATAAGATGTCAAAACCCTGAAAAGGGTAAGTGCTTAGTCCTGATTCTGTAGAAAAACAGGAGAAATTTCCTACTTATTGCAAAGAATGCACGATTAGATCATGGTTCTATTTGATTTAATAGGTTCTAATGGCCAATATTCTTAACATGAGGTAGAAGTTGGTGAGAAAGCTGAAAAGGGCTAACACATGTACTAATCAGAAATAAAACTGAGTTTATCAGGAATACATTTCCTCAGCGATTCATCCTGGCACAATCTTGGTTGAGACGGTGGCTGCAGTTCAACTAAATGTTCATATGTTTCAGCAGGTGCACAGGAGACATGGAAAGAAACTCAGAACTGACTGAAGAAGTGGAAATTTTTGCCTTGCGCTCAGGAACATTTAGCAATCGCTCCATGTACCTATCAAAAAGATAGTTCAGGAATAGGAATCACTTGATAACATGGAGTACGTGCTTTAGTAAAGGAACTCTGATAATATATATCCTTTGAGGAGGTGGATGTAGTAAAAAAAAACAGTATTTGGATGACAATCTTAATCATATTCAGATTAAAAACAGTTTTGCTCTTTCAGTAATGTGTCATTGACCATGGCAATCACATGCTGAGCATTGTAGTGAATTCCTCAGCCTTGGAAAATTCTCGGTTAAAATCAGATTCTTTTGTAAAAATCCTTGTTGAAAAACTTATATTATGAGAAGGCTCCTGACAGGAGCTCAAACTAAATGGTTACAGTGGTCCCATCCGGCCTTATATGCCATCAATATTTGGGATTTATATTCAGAATTGTTTTCATTAGAAAAAAAAAAATTAAATAGTCAGATTTTGTAGGATGCAAAAATGCTGAACCAATGTATGGATCCTTGGAATATATCACCAATAAAGAAATTCTTTCCTCCAAAAAAAGATTGTTGTCTTTGGATATTTGAAATCTGCAGGACTTTTGTAAATACTATTAAATCTAAATAAAGAGGAAATACAAATAAAAGTTTTGAGTTCCAAATCTTTCTTAAATTGTTTAGTCCCATATGTTCATTCTGGTTCTCAAGAGTCTTTAAAAATAAAAAGTACATCCTGATCTCCCATGCTCATTCTGCTTCCTCTTCTAATTAGTGAACATGTACTGTTCCATTAACAGCACATATACCGGGGGAGGGTATGCACTGAGGAATAGCTTATGCTACCTTCTATTATGTGGTGAAAAAAGCAGCATCGCTACCCTGTGGTATAACTAATGTAAAATAATTAGTGATAATTATACAAATTTAAGTTCCTTTTTGCTGTCTAGTAGCTATGACATTGCAGTTTGTTACTAGCTTAGCTAACCATTGTCAGAAACCTATCGTGACTTGGGATTTACTATATTTGTCTGAGCTATTGGTGCTCTTGCTCTTTGCAAGAAACATTATACTTATGTTGCCAATAAAATAACTTAGGTATATGCTGAGCTACCTGTGAGTGTAGAAAATCTGCAATAGATTACTTTTTTATTTTACCGAGATTATAGCAAATTATTAAGGGTCTGAGAAGCAATAAATGGAACACTTGCAGATTAGACTATGCATGCTAAACCCATGGTTATTGTCTTGCAACATCTCTCCTTTGTTTCCAACAGTGTAAGAAAATTCCATGGCTTTGTCACAGCTGCAAGCAATAATACATTACTTATCCCTGTCCTAAGATTTTCCTCCCTACCTGCTACTGCTCTCCTTCCTTGTCTGATTTCCATCTGTTTTCCCAAAGCACTGCCATCACAGTCTTCTTTTTCTATCCTGTTACTTTGATTTTACCATCCCCATTCCCCTTGCAGAGTACCGCTAATTCAAAAGTGTTGTTTTTTTCCTTTAGAGGGTAACAGCGAGCCTGGCTCCTCTCTTTTCATCTGCCACCTCTCCCATCTGTTTCATGAGCAATGCTAGCCTTGACTCCAGCAACATTTTTTTTTTATTCTCATCATGTTCTTAATCCTTTTTCCGTGCCGACACCTATGTTTGAAATATGAACTCGACACCTATTTTTCAGGTCATTTCTTAATCATTGAAATTCCTGTTTAGCCTTACATCTTTTCTGTCGCCTGTGAGAAATGTATTACTCTTGCATTCATAACTCATATGATGGAGATTATGAAGACATCAGATTTCCTAAACTAGTGGACTGTACTTTGCTGAGTATGGCACTTGTCAAACCACCTCTCCACCTCAGCTCCCTGCATTCATAAACAACATGCTAGAATGTTAAAAGGCAAATACAAGTTGACAAGAATGTTGTAATCTGCTCTCTATTGACATACCTGGGGCACACTTTAGTTGTTACTCATTCTCTGATTTCTACTCGCTTGTGACTTGGGCCTTTTTCTGTACAACAGAATCAATTTCCTGAAAACAAGGTGTTTTCTTCCTCATCAGTCACAGCACCATACCATGATCTTGCATCTTCAGAAGCCCAAGCAACAATACTGAGCAGGAGCCCCAGATCTACAAATTATAACAGATTGAAACCCAGTGCTAATATAACCTTTGAATATGTTTGCTCAAAAATTCCTTATGGCTGCCCTTAACTCTATGAATATTGTAGGAAGTTGTTTCTGTCACTGTAATGAACGTGCTGAGGTATTATTTTGAACAAGGATACTGGACAAATACCAGCCTGTGGGAAACAGACCATGTAATGATCACAAGCAGCACGGAGAAGGCACGTTCCCAGCTTAATGCTTCATTCATAAAAACTATCCATAAAATATATGCCTATGCCACCTACCTTAGAAACGTAGAGGCTTCAGCTGACCTTTTCTGAACTTGAACATGTTGCAAATCTGACATCATGATAAGGTCAAAGAGCATCAGAGACTTCTTGATATCCTGACAAGGTAAAATTCATTCATGACACTGAACTCCTGTAGGGAATGGAAGTTCTGATAGTATATTGCACTGCTAGTCAATACTGTAATTCGTTTCATGACCTCACACAGGATTCAGGATAGTAGTCACATAAGCTTCACAAAGATGCTTTCCACCACAGCATACCTAGGGAATACCTAACTTTTATGCTAAACTACTTAATCTGAGTAAGACAGCTTCTCATAATATCCCACAGTGCAGGAGTGAGTTCTCCTCCTTTACTTCTTGTCTGAAACAATATCTCTATGATGTCATTCATACACTTTGCACAAGGCTTTGATGCCAAAGCTCTTTGAACAAGCAGGAAAGCTACAATGATAACACTGGCATTAATCCTGTTTTTGGCCTGGAGACCAAGTTGGTCAGAAGCCAACCCAAGGGAGGGGGAAAGGATGGTGTGTCACCTCAGTCCACCCCTGGAGGCTGGGATGCCCAGTTCCAGGCTGCTCAGTAGAGCACAGGCAATTTGGCTAGCTGTCAATGTAGTGAGATAGACAAAGATAGTGACAGACTGCTTCTCTGCTCCCTCCACAGTAAAGAGCAACAAAATTCTCTGCGGTCATCAGGGAATTAAATGAAACCTCTGTTTTATTTTTCTTCTTCTGCAGGAGTATTTCCCTTTTGAACTTTACAAAAGTATCAGAAGGTACACGGACATCAGCTTCCACTTGTATCAACACCACTGGACATGGTCATAACCACATTACACAGAACTGGCCATGTAATATGTTTTCATGTGTCTGCAGGTAACTGAGAAATTGGTCACAGGTTCATTTATAAGCAAACTGTAAAGCTGCAATTTTTTAATACTTTAAGTTTTTAATTGTAAAAAGTAAAAAAAAAACAAACAAACCCTTCTTTTAAAAAAGACATGTTCATGTTATGGATTCAGTTTTAAAAATGGTTGTGCATTTTAATTAGATCACTTAGTTTTATAGTTTTGTCAGGGCTTCTGTCACTAGGAAAATAAAGGGAAATTTAAGCTGTACTGAGTAAGAGATTAATCAGTCAAATGTTCTGTTTTTCATAAAAAAAATAATAGAAAAATTATGTCAATCATACAAGAACACTTGAGCAAATGTTAAAAAAAACATGTTTTATGACAAAAATAAGTAAGAGACATATTGTGCTATTGCATAAATTACGCTATGAAGGTCAAGCACTTTGCAACATTAAAAATAAATTAAGTTGGAGGAATAGATAGAATTGCATGAGACAAGGTAATTCCTTTCTTCAAGAAGTATCCAAAAGATATAAAGTTTTTGTTCAGTTACCCACTGCAGGCATTTTCTTTGAAAAATCCCATCAAAAATATGAAATAATATTAAAAGAACTGTTGTGATTTGAAACATCATCTCTCATCATTACAATCTTTCAGCAAAATAAATATCTTCTATGTCCACTGTTTACTTGTTTGGCATCAATAACTTATTTGGATAAAATAATTTGTCAAGAAACAGCTCACTCAAGTTATCACAGAAATGTACAGATTTGTGCTCAATGGAAGCTTATTTTTAGTTCTGAAAAACTACTTCAGTGGTTCAGTCCCAGAACTAGTTCATAGCACAGATAAGAGGTATTTTTATTTTCACCTCTGCATAAAGCATATTTTCACAGAGATTAATTATGATAGTGTGGTGTTAATGGCAAGATTTTACAGAAGGTAAAAACCCAGAAATGTAAGAAAAAAAAACCAATTCTTATGAGGTACTTAAATCACATACTTTGGGCTAGAAATACATCCACATCACAGAAAACAACATTGTTCTAATTGCATAATTGATGTAAATATGTGGCTTAATAGCAGAGCTTATGGTAGAAATATTTTTGCTTATAATATTTATGGCCTTAAAGACAACCTAAATGATGCTGGTTGTTCTTACCGAAACTTCATTTTTGTTACAATAGAAAGCTACCTTGTACAGATTAACTGCTGGCCGTTATTAGAATCCATGTAGTTGCCATTTAACCTGAGATTTGCCTTATTCCTTGCTAATTGCAGTGCCCTAATAAGATGTACACACAGAGATGATGTACACAGGTAGCTTGGTTCTGAACAATTTTACATTTACAGTTTCCTTTCACTTCAAGTCAACATACAACAGCACAATGAACATGTCAAGGGCTTAAAAAGAAAGAGACAAGCTGATGGGGTTTTGAGGGCAGTTCAAAAATAGTAGAGTACACAACAACCTACAGGGAAAGGACTAGGAATATGTGGACCAACAACAAATCCTACAGGTATCCATCCTCTCCCCCAGATCCTGGTGGTATCTAACCTGTCAGTACCAGCTGTAGTTACTGTTAATACAGCATTTATGTCTTTTTGTTAAATCAAACAGACCTGCTAATGCGATCTAATGAACTCACTTTCTACAGCTAAAACTATGAAAAGCCTTCACTGATGGTATCTGAAGTAAATAGGAGTACTGAAAGGCATTTTCTGAAGGAGAACCCTCACGAGCATTTGCCTGTGTTCTGCTGGGCTCCCTGTGGTTTTAGTAGCACTAACAAAATGGTACCTTAATTCTAGAAGTTTGTCAGCTATAGCAAATAAATGTCAAAAGCAATAAAGTGAGCTTAGCCAAAACACCAAAGCCTTCTTTAGAAAAATCAAGGGAAATATAAAGAGATCAGAATCTTCTAGCCTCAAACATGTAACCAGAATCATTCAGCTCTTACTGATGTTTTTATACTAGAATAGTAGGAAGAGCTTGGTTTTTCACAGCAAAAAGAGTTCAGTTATTTGAGGCAGTTAGGAAAAATCACAGATCTCACCAGCACTCTGATCGTTGCTGCTGAAAAAGATATCAAAAGGCAACATCAATTCTTTGTAGGTATCTCAGCATTACACATAAAAAAAAAGTCTGCAGTATGTGTGTTGTGCTTTGGAGTGGAATTTTCTCAATTCATCATTTGATTATTTTATAATTTTATTAATTATAACTCATATCAATAGAGTGTCTCATTAGAAGAACAGACAATTTGGTGTTATTGACAAATGATTGTGTGACATCTATAGATAATCAATTACAGTAACATTCCATGAAATGACAATGAAGTTAAATGGATTGAAAATATAACCCTTCATGGGCTCCCACAATCTTTTGCTTCTGAAAGTCAGCCATGAAAGAAAGCCCTGCTTTCTGACAAGAGCAGTGCTGGGCTTCCACTCCCTCCTGGAGCAGGTAGTAAGAAATCTGTGAATCAGACAGATGCGTGGCATTCTTCCACTGACCACTTGCCCAATACAGAAAGATACTATCATTAACAGGCAAATCAACAGCCAGATCCCTCCCTCTGATGTTAAATCATACATAAACAATCCAAGGTGCCAAACCACCAGAGGGAGTAATAAACAAACACATTCACCCACAGCATACTGTGTAAAGGAAGGAGAGAGCTGACTCGTGAATCAAGCTGTGGGAGATGGAATCAGCCAGGCAATGGATCCTATCATGGCATAGCTTCCCAGAGAGACTCACGATCTTCCCCCGAGGTCCGGGAAGCTCCACTGGCCATGAAGAGTCAGAGAGCCCTTCCGGTAGCCAGAATTCCCCACACAACCCATGCACTATGTAAGCAACACTCCAAACCACATCAAAAGCAGTCAGCTCTTATAGAGGCGGCTTTTTGCCCCACCTTCAAGTTAATGTGGAAGGTGGGGGCATCTGGTGGTGATCTCCTAATCAGTTCCCACTCAAGGCTGGCCAGACCCTGGGTGAAAACCAACCAGGAGGGTCTTTAAACCCCAGCACTTCAGGCATTCACTTTTAACTTACTGTGTATAAATGCATCCCCAGGTGATTATACCTACACTGCTGTTAGATTATTGTCCTATAGATGAGAGACCCCGATGCCTAATCTGAGCTCCCCACATCAAGGATTTAGCTAATTAACCCCAGGAAACATATCCATATCATTCAGTAACCCTTTTCTTAATTTATTTACTAGTAATTATCTTAATATTACTTGTCTATATTATGCATCATTAATATATCAAATATTTATATTAACTAAATTAACTTAATATACTGATTAATTACTATATAACATTACTAATATTAATCTAGTAAAATATTGGATGCCAACTAATCACAGTTTTTCTTTAAAAATACTTACTGATTACATTATATGTGACAACACTGTTCTGGACTTGCAACTGAAGGAGCTACTCCAGCATGTGATTTACTATCCCGTGGCCCACAGAGCTCACTCTGTGCCATGGCAGGGGATAATTTGTTTTACAGGGAGCCGAAAAAATGCACCATACAGATGTATTTTGAAAATACTTGCCAAACAAAATAATAATAATGGAAGAGAAAAAATATTGTTATTCAATCCTGACAAGCTATTTTCTTGAAGGCTTAGTCCTAAGAATGCCATTATATTAAATATGGGTATTTATGGATACGTACATTAAATTATAAATGAATGTGTACCATTTTAAAAGCTACGACTTTTTCCTTTGGATTTTTCTGTGTCATTTGTTTCTGAGGAAGGAACTGTGAGGCTATTTTTAAGAATCCTTTTCAGAGATCAGAAAGGAGTAATATTAAGCGAAGAATGTATACATACAGTGGGTTTCATCCTCCTCTGACAATAAATCAGAAAGATCTACAGTGTAAAGCCAGTGTAAATGGGGAGGAACATCTGGTACTTGACAACAGAGCCAGACTAGTTCCAGAAATGTTAAGACCAGGAGAAGACAAATGTAGATATTACTACAGTATACTACTGAATCTATTATTAATAATGACCAAGATATTTTTTTAAAGATTAGTATTTATTATTTGCATTACGTAGTGCTGTGAGGCACTGTGCAACATATAGCAAAAGATTACATTTCATCATGGCCACATTCAAACTAAATAAAAGGCCTTTAGCACAAAGCAGACATGTTATCATCTATCATTTGATGCAGAGGAACGTAAGAAAATAGAGGAAATAGTCTGCCAGACTTGCACAGTAGAGCTGTGGGAGGGACACTTGGCTCTCTGTCATTTCTGGGTACTGTGTTTAGCTGGAGACCATCGCTCACGTACCATGTTCAAACTGACGCTGCGTACAGAGCCATGCCTTCAGTCCTGCACCGTGTGCCAGTCACCTAACAACAGTCTTTCTGCTCCTTGGTCAGGGAAGAAATAATTTCATTGATTGAATTCTCACAGCATGAACTGGCAGAATGATCATATTAAAGGAGAATGTGCTGGGCAGGTGCAGATACCAGGTCAGCATGGACCCAGCGACCCGATCTTCTCTATAAAATGATAGTTTTCTTTTCAGCCAAGAAATTAAAATTGTTGAAAGAGTCAATGTTGCCCTATCTTTTAAGGCTGGAATCTCCTTTCAGCCAAAATAATTTATTCCAATTGTCAGAGCTCATCAGACTCTCAGCATGAGTCTTGCATAAATGGATTTATTCCTGGCTGTTTCATTTGCACACTCCACAAGATTTCTTTTCCACCTATTTAATTTCATCAAGACTTTTTTCACAGAGACTAGTAAGCTTGCTGCACAAGCACTGTAAGTTAAAATACTCTCTTTCATGTGGCCCTGTGGAAAAAAAAAAAAAAAAAAGGTAAACCACAATATGCTTTAATAGTTCATATACTGAGAAAAATTCCCATTTTGAAAATGCTGTTCCTGAAATGGGAACACTATGGAAGCAAATGACAGATAAAATAATAAAGCCATGCTTATGAGTAAAAAATAATAGAGTGCTGCCAATTTGGATATGTATTTTCTGTTAAAAATCTCCCATGGTGAAATTCATAATATTCAGTATTCGAAAGTAGTGGTGTAAAATACTCTTACGGGAATATTGCTATAGCATCATTGTTATTTTTCTAAGTGAAGTGCCTCTCTGTTGTGAGAAAACTCATCAAGTAGAGAATGTGATGAACACAGTACTGCAAAGGCACAGGGTTTGGGAAACTGAGCTGTCTTCTCCTTTGGCTAGTTTGCGTTGAATGCAGCTGAACAGAGCAGGTCCTACACATGGAGGGAGTCTTGTCTTTGTCCATGCTTCTGTAGGGCAACCATAATGACTTAAGCAGCAGCAGATCCTCCAAAGCCTTCATGGCTTCAAGATCACAGCAAGGGAACAGCTTTAAGTCCAGAGAAAACAAGCAGGGCCAATGTGATCCTGTCCTGCTGTTATTCAGTTATTCATTTAAGAAATTTATTTATTCAAGAAGTTTTCACCTCAGTGAAACAACCAAGTAGAAAATACAAAGAATTAATAAATAAAGACTAAAGTTAATTCCACAAAGTAGGTTATAGCTCACAGTAGATGCTTTATATTATTTGTATTTTCTTGAAAAAAGATCATTTCTGTAATAGCCTGATCCTGAAGCACATCCAGAAGGGAAATGGAAGCAGAGATGCCTCAGTGGCTGACATAATCAGATAGATATTTTAAACAGCCTACGAAGATTTCACACACTTCAGTAGGAAGTGGCTAAATAGGATTTGTCAGAAGCAGGAACAGGTATCAATATAGGCTTTGTCAAAAGCAGAAACTGATGCCTGAGTGGTATTGGCCTAAGCCATTAGTCTTTACAGGGAGTTCCTGTCAGTATTATGCCTTTGAAATAGCCACTCATCAAATTAATGTTTTTCAACGAGGTGGCCTTTGGGAGTCAAAGAAACAAACAAATTAATCTGAAAGAACGAGCCTGCCTGAGACACTAATAAATCTGTTATGACAATGTAAGGCTTATTAAACACTGAGAAATGTATTTCCCTAGCCTCAGAGTCAAATGTGAGTTTTAAGGTTGATAGAAGAAGTCAACATTAAAAAAAAAGTCACATGGACTACATTTTTTCTTTCTATTCTGCTTTTGACAAGAAATTAATGATTAAATACACGAAACAAAAAAATCTAATGCACGCAGTAAAATGTTATCCTAACAACACAGTATTCTGAGTTACAGGTAACTGAAATGGGATGACACAGGTGATGTTAAAATTTGAGAAACAAGGGCGTCCCAGGTCTTCTCATATGTTGTCTGTTCTTGAATATCAGCACTGGCTTGCCTTCATAAACTCCATCAGAGTCACCCGTGCGATCTTTGCTCTGACTGTACGAGATGAAAGGTAGGATAGCTGAAACGTATTGCCAAGGAAATAACTCACTCTTGATAAAAGGAGTGCTTTGCAGAACAGAAAAGCTAAACAGTGCTATTGATTATCATGATGTATGCTACAGCGAAAGAAGGCGGAAGCACCGGGGCTGCCTACACACAGCTTTTCCTCTCAGCAACAGTTGCAGTTTCAGCAGGGATTTTTCTTGCAGTTTATGGTGCTAGAGACAGATTCCTCTGAGCTGAAAGGTTTGTGCAGGTGGCACTGGTACAAAAACTTGACCTGCTATACTCAGGAGAGCTTCTTGCAAAACCTCATCCTTTCTACTCCACAGTCCCCATACTTCTGCCTGGTGGGATAGGAACTATTAGTAACCCGCGTGTTCTTACCAGTTGGTTTCCATCACTGTAAACTATACTTTCAGGCAATAAGGGGAAAGACCATTAATTTTCTTGTACTAAAAGACATGTGCTTAATGTACCTGCTGCCTCTGTGTGCTAGCTAATGGTGCCAGGCAGACTTTAGATTTACTTCAGTACTCCAAAGCAGAGTGGACTAACAAGCTTGAAGGCTCTTCCAGTACCTTCCCTGTTTAGAGGGTGTCAGTCAATGCTGTTCTCCAGAATCCTGGCAGGAACTGATATGTGGGGGAACACCATGCTCAAAGCAACTACTGCCCCTCAAATCTAGTCTTGACCTCCACAGGCAAACCTGGAAACCAAAAAAGATTTTTATAGTCTTGGTCTCATTAATCTCACTAGTTTCTTTGGTATCATTATTCACTTAAAAGGTTATGAATCTAATATTATAGAATCATACAATTGTTTAGGTAGGAAAAGATCATTGAGTCCAACTGTTAAACTAGCACTGCCAAGTTCACCACTAAACCATGTCCTTCAGCACATTTACACATCTTTTAAATACTTCCGGGGATGGGGGCTATACCACTTCCCTTGGAAACCTGTTCCAGTGTTTAACAACCCTTTCAGTAAAGAAATTTTTCCTAATATCCAATCTAAACCTGCTCTGGCACAACTTGAGGCCATTTCCTCTTGTCCTATTGCTTATTACTTTTGAGAAGAGACTGACCTCCATCTTGCTATAATCTTTTTTCAGGCGGTTGTGAAGAGTGATAAGGTCTCCCTTGCAACTCTTTTTCTCCAATCTAAACAACCCCAGTTCCCTCAGCTGCTCCTGATAAAGCTTGTTCTCTAGACCCTTCACCAGCTTTGTTGCCCTTCTTTGGACATGGTCCAGTACCTCAATATCCTTCTTGTCGTGATGGTCCCCAAACTGAAAACAGTAGCTGAGGTGTGGCCTTGCCAGTGCTGAGTACAAGGGGATTGTGGCTTCCCTAGTTCTACTGGGCATGCATCTATCTTTCTGTCTATCTATCTATCTGTCTATCTATCTAATCTATCCATCCATGCACCCATCCATCCACTACTAGAGTTATAGACTTTAAACAGAACAGCTCTTTTAGTATGTAAGAGAGACTGTCTTATGACCTAGGCTGAAGAGGCAACCTCATTTATGCTCAGGTAGGTGAATCCAACTTGTTCCAAACATGTGCCTTTGTGAATTGGTTTGGGAAAATGAGTTTCATTTTTGGTGCTACCAGTGAACACTTGTCAGTACACAAAACTTAAACCTGGCAAAAGTCCTGTATGTCAAGACCCATAGAGTGAATATTTTACAGTGGCATCTTTCACATCCCCAGTGGGAAGAAGTAATTCAGTTCTAGCACACAGTGCGTCACACAGCTTACATCTACACTTCACAGGCACAGGCTGATAGACACCCACACAAGCTAACCTTAAACCAACTGTCTGAGTGTAAGAGCCAAGGCAGCATCAAGCTTTGTGGGGATTAACGCCAAAGTATATTTTTATATTTCCTACGCCAGCAGCTAGGCTTCCTAGCCAGAGCTCACCGTTACCATGGCTACGTTGACAACTGCCCTCAAGTCAGCTAGTTTAAGGCTAATTTGGATAAGCCTGCATTAGCTGCAGGCATTTTAGTGATTGTATTGTAGACATATTCATAGCAATAAATGGGTTTCAGGTAGATTTCAAAATAGCCATGTAACCTTTTTTTAAAATGTCTGCTGACACTATTACCATTGGAATGAGGACAAGTTCTGGGAGGTAGATGGGCAGGCAACTTTCCCCAGTAAGTCAAAATGCAAAGGAGTGCTGCGAGGAGCCCAGATTGTGGTTGGTTTGATACAATGGTATAGGCAAAACCACAACAATGAGAAGTTTGTCTTTAAAACTGCATTTTGTTTTCTGTATATGCCATTGCTCGTTGAAGTGTAGCGTTTTGTATGAAACAGACTAGTTTCTCTATCTTCCTGGAACCACAGATGAGCTTAATTTTCCTTTTTAAAATTATTTCTTTACATAAAAAGAACATAACATATTATTACTATACAGAGCAATTAAATCATTAGACACCATTAAATTAAACTGTAGAGCCAAACAAAACTGCTATTCAATCTTTCTGTATCTGAACTTCTTTTTCTTTCCACATTATCTTCTCTAATTCTGGAATGAGTATACCGAAGCATCAAGTAACAGTGTTCTATCACTCCCTTATCTACTACCTACCACATTTGTACTCATTTCAGCACTAAGCTATCTTTATAGCCTGAAAAATCACTTGACATTGCATATATTCAGGTTGCACTTCCTTGGAAATAAATAATTTATTGTTACCTATTCTATAAATATCCTCAGCACAAGCCATCCAATAACCATAACAGTAAGCTGCTTTAATTGAAGAGGAGACCTATGGTCTCAACTGTATTATAACGTCTCTTAATAGCTTAACAGCTATGACAGACTGCTTAAGTGAGTTACTGTCTCTCTTCAGAATGACGTATTTTCAAATAAAGATTACCTGTAAATGCATTTCCTTCAAAATTATTATACAGACAGATCAATCTCCGTGGTCATGCTCACTGAAACTAGACCAAAAGGCAGAGTTTCTACTTTCTCTTTAATGGGTAATAGGACACTGAATATGCTCTCCTTTTACCCACACATTTCCTGTTACCAAGTCCAAATAAATTGGAAGACTTTGAAGAATGAAAGCTGCTTGGCAATGTTTCCAAGTGGTCAATCTTCTGCATGCTGCACTTACAGAAATAAACTCCTTTCCTCACTCAGAAGACAGACAGCTCACACACACCACCTCAGCTAGAATTAACGTGAGTCTGAAGAAAAGACAAAGTGCCAACACCTGCCACAGAGCTGCTCCTAAAACTGGGTGTCAAACCTCAGTTGAACCAGCATGAGAAAGTAAGGTGTGGATTACTTCACACAGTACGTTTCACACATCCTCACGAGGAACTGATGCACAACAGCTGATATACTTTTCAAGTCTCAGCCTTACTTATTTCATAGCTCAGATTCATGGATGCAGTTAAGAAATGAATTAATTAATCTCCATGGAGATTCCTGATGCAGTGTTTGAATGTGTTTTAAAATCCTGAAATAGATATTTAAAGGGCCTAATGCTATGAAAAAAAAAAAAAAAAAAAAAGAATGAACTATTTGGATATTACCCCTCAATGTTTAAGAGCCAAGAAAATACTGAGGTTTATCTTAAGGGTAGAACAAAAATGTATAACTCTTCTACCAGTAAACAGGAGAACTTACAAGTAAATGTCAGCTGAAACACAGATGGTCTCTCCCTCAGAAACAGATTTTTCTATCATGCAGTTTGTTCAGGCATCATGACTAGTTAATTTTGCTACTAACGTGTATTACATGAACTACACCTTTGATACTACTTGAATGTTTCAATTTCTACAATTTTAAATTCACACTGCATGGCAAGTTTCTGTAGCTCTCCACTGATTTTATGCCCATATCTTAATATTTTTTTCCCTCATATTATCACTATCAAGTAACATCCTGCACTGTTCATACAATTTTATATTTGCATCTTGTTCTGGAAATCCGTCAACAGGTAGAATTTTACAACTAGAGGGTGCTGGAGGACCATACTGTGATATGTTGTACAAAACTCTCAATGACCTTTAGTGAAAAGAAGAAAAATAAAATAAATAAATTATTACTGCTCCATAGGACAAGTTAATATTTCACAAGATAATACAAATACTGCAATATTATCTGGTGTAAGTAAAAAGTAAATGAATACTTTATAGCTGATATTGTTTTATTTTAAATTTAGTTTCAGATTTGCTGTTAAACTTTGTTTCTGTCCTTAGTTTTTGTGCTGTTATGAACAAAATGCCTTTATCTTAACAATACAAATTCCTTTTGCTTCCTTTTGTGTGATTTGGAAAGCAATTACAGTGTATTATTGATTAAATGTTTTATGATAAAACACAAAGGCCATCAAGTAAGCAGGAAAGCAAGAAGGAACAAAGATTAATTTAACAATAAAATCTATAATTGAGATTATACAGATAGAATGTGGACATTTATTACAGATAAATCATTTAATAAAAGTTCTAACAAGAAAATTATCTTCCAAAATTCATATCATTTCCAACACAGGGTAATTATTTTCTTGCCTTCCAGTACTGTTAAGAAAAAATACAAGTATGAGAATAAATAATGTCTATAAATATAGCACTCTGATTGTACGTATAAAAATCACCCCTCCCTTCCTTCCTCTCTTTGACTTAACCTTATTGTTTCTTAGAGTCTCTGACAACTCTGTAAATACCTTCACAGATAGAAATATTGAAACTTTGAACTAGAGCTTAAGGGCAGCATTTCCCCCCTCCCAGCCCTGCCCTGGTTTAGTGTGACTCAGTAACATCTGGGATTTCCCTTCCATTTCCTCAGATCAGAAAGAATTCCAAAGGACAAACTGCAGCCACTGGTAAAGTAGCTCCAGGAGAAAGTGGCCAGGAAGTTGGTGGAAAGACCGTGACCATATGCTGCAGAGCAGATCTCTTCAACTCAAACAAGAATTGCTGCAACAAGACTGTTGATCACAAAGTGTCAGTGTTTAAAAAAAAAAACCCTGGGCACATGCAGCTCTGCCAGATGCCCTCAGAAGCCAGCATGGGACACTTCGCTCCCTTTATTCCCACTTCTGACCTTCTGGTTGTGCAGGCTCACCAAATGTGGACAACGTTCACACGGTGGTCAATACCCAAGCGATCCAACAGTCCACCTGTGGCCTGCATAGGCTCATCATCATGGATAGCTAGAAAGGTAGCACAAGTGGGGCTGTGTTTGCATGCTATGGAAGGTTTCATGCATTTAGTTCAGTTCCTTCCTAGCCTATGAGGAGCCAATAATCCATATTTCCTTTTACAAATTGCCACATTAGTGAGAACTGCCTTACTTTTGTATTTTACCTAAACGTGGGCCTCCACTTTACAAGCAGAGAGATGTTTCTCTATGGCACACTCCCAAGGGCTGATGCCCTGTCCCCAGGCATCCCCAGGGAACACATGCTACTCGGATGCCTACAGACAGGCAGCAGCTTTCTTCAGGCTGCGTTTCACCTCATGACTTGTCCTTATGAAGGGACGCAGCCTGGGACACACAGGAGACCACAAGTCCTGCTGTACGCACCCCAGGGAGGTCATGTTTAAGTGATCTCCATGTCATGGTGTTTTCTCTGGAAAATCAAGAGCAGTCTCCTTTCAGAACTGTTTTGTGCATAGGACCTTATTCTCCAAAAAACATCAGCCAGATCAATGAGCTGTTGAGAGCAGCCATAAATTAACACACAGGCACAAGGGCTTGTGACATATTTCAGAGTTTCAGCCCTTTAGACATTTGGACGTGTCTTCACTTCTGCTGGTGGCTAGGTGTTAGCTTTGTTCATCTGTGCAACAACAGGCAACCAGAAAACTACAAATGGTAAAAATGGGATTTCATCCTGACAACAAATGGTTTGTTTAAACAGAAAGCTTTCAAAGGGATAAACAAAACAAATCAAGTAAGATGTATCTGATGCAACAACAAAAAACATACACTGCAGACTTGCCAGACACTACAGAGCATGAGCCAGAGGACAGAGCAATGTAAAAAAGTATAGCATAACCTGATACTGAACCGCATCTTGTGATGTTTCCCCAAAACTCCTGATACCTGTAGTCTAGAACGTGGTCTGCTTGTTTTTGACATATTCTGTCTAGTTTGTGCTAAGGAAACAGCAGTCAAAATTTGGCCAAAATTTTATTGTCAGCATATTCTCACACAATTAAGTGTGCCTGCTTGATGTATACAATCGTTGGGGTTTTTTTTTCTAAATGAGCTGATTTTACAAAATTAGTAATTCTCTGATCTTTATTTTTCCACATAGACAAGATCAGCTTAGTCAAAGCTGCCTTCACTTACAAAGTCTAAATAAAGTGAATTACGTCTTAGCTTTTTCTTCAACAGTGCCATCTGAAATATACAAGAGCGAGATGTTCGGTTTTGGTTTTTTTTTCTTCCTCTGGAAGTCAGCAGAAAAGCTGTTAAATACTACATATACTAGAATACTGATTTTAATAATACTCAACGTGCACGTCAGTTTCATTGTCAGAAACACTTTAAATCTCTGTATGTTACTAATAACTGAAGAGCATTATTCAGCTTTATAATGTAGTACGCATCGTCCTTCGTATATATTCCTAAAGCAGGATGTATGCTGTACATTTATATACAATGTTGGTCGGAGCACAGACATTGCAGTGTCATGCTTTCATTCAAATTTCAGATGCCATATGTTCAGTACAATCGCATGGCGTCAAAATGCAACATATTGCTTTGCAAATGCAAATAGTTTCACACGGTGGCCTTCGTGACTGGGAAGGGGTAATGAAATGGGATATATTTTGCACATACGAAAAAAACAAATAGAGGATTTATCATAAATATATGGACCAGTATATGACATTGAAGAACAAGAAGCAAAAAGGGAACAATGCTCTTGCGTAAAGATCGATTCTCTTTGCTGCTGATGGAATGACAGGCTTGGGAGGAGGAGGCTTCTTGTTGCTCTTGGCTTGAGATTTCCCCAGCCCATTGTTGACTTCAATGGGCTTCCCGTAACAGTCGTAATTCGACAGTTCAAAATCCCTTGGCAAGCTTCCAACGATGCTGAAATCATTGGATCTCAGATCAGATTTCGAGGTGCAAACTTTTTTGCATCTGGTCTCACCAACCTATGAAATGAAAAACGAGGAGAATCACGATCTGCTCACTGTATTTCATTAACAAACTTAGTGCAGCTGCTAGAGAACACCGCAAACAAACATATAGGAAATTACTTGTTGATAGGGATACATTACATCAGCCTAATTTGCTGAATGGCTGCATTATAAAGTACTTAAGGGTGATCAGTCAATCATATAAACTAATCCAAACATTCATAATTGTGTAATTTTTCATGCACAAGGTGCCTCATACTGTGCAATCTGCTATAGTTAGACTCCTTCATTTTAAGATGACAGAAGGGGAGAGAATATTTCTGTAGAGAGTATTTTTGGAAATCTGTTCTGTGCTGATGCAGGACAGATGCTATTCAATACTTAAATTTTTGTGAGAAACCTGGCAGCTCTTGTCAGAATTAACCCTGAAATTCAGTGTTTGATGCAACATAGTCTATTCTCAGTCTACATAGCAGCCAGCTCAAGACCCTATATCTCATCCTAGGATGACCACCTTGCATGGTGAGAAGGCACTTTCTTTGTACCCGCAGTCCTTGGTGCCTCTCTAAAGAGAGGTAACAAGGAAGCGACAGCATTCTCAGCACTACGCATCTGTACGCTGGACACCTGTGTGACTGGGAAATCTCAATCCATCTGTCTTGCCCACAGCTCTGTCAGTGCGCTTGGGGAACAAGTACCACTGTGCTATGGGGTAACCCCAGGTGAATCTTTCTCTTTTACAGACCAGACAATTCTGGTGCCCTTCAAACTGAAGTGTTTTGGGGAAAAAAAAAAAAAAAAAAAAAAAAAAAGACAACCAAACAAAGTTCCTATATGCCCTTCCTTTGATTTTATAAATTTTATATTTCAGGTACAACAAATCTCTAGGACGACCAACCCCACTCTGTTTGGGAAGCTTGAAGGAATTTGGAGACTACCTGAAAGGTACTGTGCTTTGTGATTTGGGTAAATTTCTCCCAAAGCTTCATTTTATTGGGATTACACAGAAAAGCAGAAAAAGAAAAAAAAAATAAGAAAAAATAAGAAAAAATAATATAACTTATAAAACTTAACTGCATTATTCATAATGCCATTTGTTCACATACATAACCTGAGAGTTAGTTGGAAAAAATGCTGGTTGACAAATCAGGTTATACTAACATTAACCTACGTTTCACTACATTCACCAATGCACTAAAGCTTGGTTCTTCTAAAAGCTGCCTGTGCCTCCTTCCCAGCAGCTTCTCTCTCCTCCACAACGTCTTCTGGCATTGTACTCTCAGCTCTCGCTGCCTCTGGTTTTCTGCAGTCTTAGGCTAATAGCTGGGGATATATGTACTATTAATCACATTTTGTAGCTAAAAGATGAATAGTGAAATACCCTACCAGACTTAGGGATGAATGAAAAACATCCTGGAGAATATCATTAGCTTCTCTATGACATCTGACAAGGTATCCTAGACGAAAAGAACTGAGGCAGTCAGGAAGAGACCTAAACTTTGACTGAGGTTTTTACTCCCATTAATGACAGTGCTGATTCTGTCACAAGGTAGAAGAGAAGCACAGCTCTATTGCCTCAGCAAAGAGCAGATACATCTCCCCAGATTTGCCAGACTTCTATTTCTCAGTAAAACGGTAAATTCTGAAGCCAGTGCACTAAAACTGAGGTGCAGGTTACACAACAAAATCAAGATTACAGGCTATAAAAAAGAAGAACAGGATAGCTATTCTATGGTGGTAAAGCAAAACTATATACACAGATTTTCTGCAACTGTTTTCAGAGTCCTCAAAGAGATGATAGCCTGGGACAGTGTGCTGTACTGGAATAGCAGGTCTAGTAGTCACTGAGTCACGTATGAACACAATTATGTGACCCTGAGTGACATGGAAGCTGTCAGTCAGTGATCCGAGAGGTTCCTTTCAATTGGATCCCACCCAATGATATGGGTAATAAAGGTATAAAGTAGATTTTTGTGCAGTGAAAGGGTAGCTTGCAGGACTGGGGTACACATTAGCTGAAGAGTCACAGGAATATTACATTTCTTCCATGTTCAAAAGTAGTAAGATTTAGTAAGGCCATTACACAAAATAGAATCATGTATGAAATTAAAAGCCCCCTTTTGGAGTTGCAAACATGTAGTCCTTGCCTCATACGACCAGCGATATATTGTAAAAATCCTGTGACACTAATTGTAGCCTAAGCACTCTCATTTACAGTACAGAATATTCCTGTTCCAACTGCAGTATCTAGAGAGTGCTCCCCTAAAGGCTGTTAAAGTCAGTTCTCATTCACTTGCAGGACTGTAGAACTGAGGGAATGGCTTCTAGGTCACCTCTGCCTTATAAGTAGAGGACTGTTTGCACCATGTTCACACAGAGTACTGCTTAGTTTAGTGTCAACTGGATTACAGATTTATCAGGGTGACACAATTTCCCTTGTAAGAGCAACATGGACCATTTTTTTTCTGTAATAAGTATATGTTACATTTAAAAGTGACTTATTTAATTCCCACGGGTTTGCAAATGTAATGTGCTTCTATTTTCTATATTCTGTTGTTGCCTAGACATATTTTTAAATTTATTCTCATACATCTCAGCTCCCCAACATTTCTGTTCTTTTAATCTAAGTCTGCTTCAGTTGACACACAGCAGTCCCTAAATAAAGTGAGATAATATATATTGAAAGTTTGTGCTAGAAGCATAACAATTTTCCTGACACTTATCAAAAGCTACAGGAACCATTTCTTTAGAAAATGATACTGCAGGACTTGATTTTGAATACTGCGTGCAAGGCTTGTAACGAAAGTAAAACACTGTTAAATATATCCTTTTGACTTCCTCCTGATATAGAACTTGGGCCTGAAAAATATTTGATATCATTTGACTTATCCAGTCTCAGCATCATGACCTGTGGGCCAGACGCAGCCTGCAGGATGCTTCCATCAGATCTATGGCCTTTCTCATGCAGGGGATGGGGAGCAGCGTTCTGGGAAGGGAAGAAAAGGCTGCTGGAACAATATAGGGCCTTTCCATGTCCCCAGTGGAACTTGGCAGCTGCTCCTCATCCCTCTGGCAGAGGTGGAGGGGCTGAGGTGAGCGCGGGAAGGCAACGTGTCTCTTGGGACTTTGCCCAAAACACAGACCTAGGTCCTGTTTCTCCCAGGGCTGGGACACCTTGTCTAGGTTTGATATGTTGGACAGCACACCTGCCTTTTGATGAAAAGCTCAGAAAAATCTAAAAAAGACTCTCAGAAGCCAGAAGGCTCCTTGCAACGATCCTTTCTTACCTTCTACAAAATTCAGGCTGAGCAGCGCTCACTGCCAAGCCCAGCGCCTGCTGCTGCCACTGCTCCAGAGCTGTGGGCTGTGTGCCACTGCCACGGGGCCACAGCTAGCCCGGGAGGCCTTTGTTTGCAGAGTTAGGGGAATAACGAGGTGAGAAAATGGGGAAAGAGAAGAAGAAGGAAGAAGGGCTGCCTGTGCATGCAGACTGGCAGAGAGGGGGAACGAACTCCCTGTTGCTGCCTCTGATGCTCCTCATCTCCCTCCACATTTACTGCTCCTCCATCACTCTCCACTAGTAACCAAACTAGTGACACTAGACTTTCATTAAAAAACATCCAAGATGGAGAATTTTTTCCATGACCTTGTTCCCCACAAACATATGTAGCTTATTTCTAACCTGAAATTATTTGGCTCCTGTTTTCAGTCACGCAGCATGACTATAGTTAGTCTGATTAACTCCTGGTACTTACAGATGGTAACAAATCTCACCTCGATTTTGCATAATTCAGATGACGTAACCAGGTCGACATAAGAAGCCAAATGTTCTTAAGAGTTTCTTACCACCACATCATTACCTCTGTCCACCTAACTGACAATCTTTTAAAAAATTATATCCAGTTTGATTAAATCAATAAACACAGAGATAAATTTTAATTTCACTGACCCATTTAAATTTATTAGCTAACATGGGGCTGAATTACGAATAATAGTAATGATAAGTAATACTTATGAATAATAATTACCAGTGAGCCACCTGTTAGCTATGCAATAGTTTCCACTGATTGATGTCAGGCTTATAATTATTCATGTTATGCCACTTAGCTTTTAAAAGTACTGGCACAAAGTTAGCTTCTTCCTGTCTTTTGGAACCCTCCCAGGTTTAAAGATTTATTAAAAAATCAACATTAATGTTCCATAGCACTCATGGACCAGGTCTTAAAAATCCTAGATGCAACTTAAGCTGAAATCTCAATTGTAAAATGTGTAACTTCAAAGCTGCTGTTTAATGTCCTTGTTAGCTACTGTCAATGAAAGCTATTTCATCATCTGATTGAATATATCTGGCTTTTCCCCAAAGAGCAGAATATTTGTTCAACACTTTTGCCTTTTCTGCTGATTATTCATACTTACAGCAACTCCATCTAGTACTGGATAGTACTCTTGGTTCCTTGGTTTGTATGTATTCTTGCTATACATACAAAGTAACTTTCTGTTGCCCTCAATTATGCTAACTCTATATCCCTCTTGTTACCCACAACTATTATCTACACCTCTTTTCTGGATTTCAAGTATATATAAATTGCTATCAGTTTCTCCATTTGCCAGCAAAAGGAAAAGAGTAATGTATGAAGCCAAGTTAGCTTTGGAGTTTGTTTTCAATTTGTGCTGTTTGTTTTTTTCTTGTTGTTGGGGTTTGTTTGGTTTGGTTTGGTTTGTTTTTTTTATTACTGTGGCTTCCCTTCAGGTCTGTAGCTGTTTTGAACATTCTTAGATAGCTCACCAGGATCATCCATATTTTTTCTTTAAATTCTTCCATCCAGATGAGAAAAAATAGTTTTCAAATTTGTGAAATCATTCCTTTCCCAGCACCAAAAATACCAGTAACTTGACTAAATCTGTTTTGTGAATATAGAACAAAGATCCTTTTCAATTGACTCTTCATCCATCAGGATGAAGTGTAATATAAAATGCCATCATCCTGAATTCAAGAATTTTTGAGAGCAGAAATGTATTGTCCATAATTTCTAGCATGGCTTCAAACATGTTACAGCACTGGCAGCCTCTCAAGCTCAGCGTGTGTCCCCAAGGCTAACCCGCCTCCCTACTGTAATGCAGCCTTCTCTGTCCTACACAGCACGTCTTCTCCACCATAAAATCATCTCTTATCTTGCACCCAACCTCTTTTTGGCATGCAGATCTGTCGCTACTGCTGCCAGTTGTCTACGAGTCTTCCTTACAGGATGAAGGAGGAGTTTTCTAGCAAACCCTGTCATTAATCTTTCTTGCTCTTGTCTTGTGTTCTTCTCTTGCTCTTGCCATAATGATAGATGCAGATCATCAATACAGTAATGATTGTTTAGCATTAGTGTGTATTCAGACTGAGTACATTTTTTGGTGCAGCTCAGCAAGAATTTGCTATCACGTTGCAAATATTCCCTTCAAACTACAGAACAAAAAAATATTTATACACAAAATATCACAAAATCACAGCATAGCTGAGGTTGGCAGGGGCCTCTGGAGATCATCTAGTCCAAACCCCTGCTCAAAACAGATTGCTCGGGGCCTTTTTACAGTCATGTTTTGAATTACCTCCAAGGATGAATATGTGAGTCACTAGAGCAGAAAGTACCTGCTCTGTACCTGAAATGCTGTCAGGAACTATTAAAATAAATGGCAGCCTGTGGTTTTGTGTGCAAGGTAAAATATAAACTGGGTTTCTGGTGGTTCTACAAGAAAAATCTGAGTCTGGAGTCCCAGTTGAGGGGAAAAGACAATATGGGAAGATCAGATCACCACAGGTCACCACCACTGGTCAGGTATATTATAAATCAGTAGAGATGAACAAAACCCATACCAGGTTTCAGAGCCGAGATGTGGCTCTGACAAGATAAGGCAACCAATAACACTACTTTTTAAAAATAACTGGGTTTAGAGCTATTACCAACACTTGCATAGCATTATTCATCATCCACCAGAGCCATCCTTTTAGCTAATGTTCCCTCCAGTCATCAGCACATTATCTGTGGGGGACAGGTTCTATAAATGGGCTTGATGAAAATGTGACCTTTCAAATTGAGGGGTGTTGTTATAGTTAACAGTGCCATCTCTCCCTGTAATCACAGCACAAGTGAAAGCAAAAAGAATCTGATTCATCTTCAGAACATTTTCCTTTTCACTTGTTTTTCTCACTGTATGATGTCGCATTGCTAGGAAACGCACGCAGACTCCTACTGAGGATTCCCAATAAAAACCCATTGCCAGCAGTTACCACTAGGTTGCATAATTTTCTTGTCTGCTTAGAACAGCATTTACTTGCAGCCACTATGAGCCAAGGGAGCCAAACTGTACTGTGTCATGGCTTCTAGCCATTGTTGCCACAAGAAAAATACATCAGAAATGCCTATGTTGAATTTTTCTTTTATTCTACAGATTCAGGGTGATCTTGCCAGATGGACCACTTGCCTTTAATCAGACAGTCATATCGATAAATCTCTGGGCTTAAAACGCCACTGACATTTCAAGGATTTTTTTTTGGAGGGGCCATGAGTCATAAAGCATAGACTCTGAGGTTTGGCGTATACTGGCAACATACAGCTCTTTCGTCAGCCAGTACGCAGGATTTGGTGGAGAAGAGAAGCAGCTCTGCATCCATGGAAGCCTTTCTCCATCGTTGGGTGACTGTCAAATTGTGAGCACTGCTTTCATCCTGCCACATTCACTGTCACTGATGGTTATTACCAGACACTATCACCGACTACTGACACAGCATCAAGATTGCTTTCCACTGAAAACTTTGTCTACTTCTCAGATGGACTGTTACAGGTTCTGTTACAGGGAATCTCTTCGCCTCACCTTCAATTATGAATAGCATCAAGATTTTATTCTTTAGAATATACTGAAAAGTTTATCCCTTTACCCAATTTCTTGTCATAAAAAAGGAACAATGGCTGCTTGTATTTTTAGTATCATCATGTGTTTTTGTTATGGCTTCTTTTTTACTAACAACAAACATGCCAAGTCTCCAGACCAGACACCATTTTTATCATTCACAAATGGAGAAAGCACATAAAACTACATTGTTCCATGAGGGCTGGAATCAGGGATGACTGACTGCCTCACCTGCTTCCCTGCACACCCTCTGCTCCTTCCCAAGCCTGGGAACTTCACACCCAGCAACCACCCAGTATGTACTTTACTCACTGGCCCCTTCCCCAAATCTCCTGCAGAGACATCACTGCTGCAACACTGCATGGCTGAAAGAGGCAGCAAGAGCACAACTTGATGCTCAGGGAATGCAGGCAAACTGGCCTGGCATCAGGATCACGGGCAATTTGAAGTGAAGTAAAGTAATTCCTCTTTTTATCTTGATTCCCCTCCAATACCTTAGAGTTACGCATCAGCAACATTCAGTTAATGTCTTATGAGAAGTAAGTGCTTCATTTAAGCTGGAGAAACATTCACAAATGCAATTATTTATGGTCTCTGTTTTTCCTCACTTGGAGTTTCCTGCTTCTAGGTCTTTCCTGGTGGCCTTACCTTTGAGTCTCATCTAGTCTATCCACTATTTCAAGACTAGTTATGGTGAGATTTTCAGACATATCCTCAGTAGCTTTTACCTTAGTATCACCTTCTATGTGGAAAAAGAACATCCTTGAACATTTCTACAGGATGCACACTTGCTTCAGGGATGAAGTTCTAAGCTGTCCTTTTCTCCTGAAGCTATACATTGGTTCCACTAAGTCTTTGCAGACATTTAGCACAGTATTTTCTACCTCTCCACACACAATCCTACATGGCCCTGATGAGAAACAGGTCCTGAAGTTCTGGAACAACACTCTGGCCTCTTTTTTTTTTTTTCATATTCTTTATGCCTTTCAACATACAGGTTTTTTCCATTACCTGTTTCTTTAATGTTTGCCTCCCTTGCATATTTGCCATATGACAAATGCATTTTCTGCCTCATTGCTACTAGGTCAGTATAGCAGCAATCCAAATTTTGTGGGGCAGGCCTAGTTTTGGATTAGGAGTCAGAGCTACTGAAGGATTTAGGCCTGTTCTGATTTAGGAGTTTAGTACAGGCTTCTCTAGGGCTGAGAACTTTCAAAGTACTTCTACACGGTAGTTGGTTCAGAGAGGGAATTTTATATTTGCTAGGCAGATTTATAGCATCAAAATATATAAGCACTGTCCTACCACGTCCTGATGTCAAACGATTCCTTGGTCTCGGACTTTTTTCTGCCTCAGCCTGATGATATTCCCAGAAATTATAGGCCCAAAACTGCATTTTTCAGGTAGGCTGTATTTCAAAGCAGGTGGCTAAATACAAGCTGGATCACTAGCCATGAGGGGAGGAGACTACTCGGCCACATGACCAACTTATTTAGCAATGCATATGTATTTCCAACATGTTTTGGTAAACAAATGTCTTGTAACTCTCTGTTACAGAAGTCACACATGCCTAGGGCTCTATATAAATCCAACACACATTGTTACAGATACTAGAATGTTAAAGGTCTCTGATAAACTGGGAAGACCCTGAAAACTGCAGGTCAAACATGAAATACTGGAGCTGACACTGCAAGATCACTGAAAGCAGACTCAGGTCTGAATCCTAAAAAACATCAGCCTACTTCTAGATGCCACTCATGGGGAAAGTTGCTTAATTTTTGTGGATGATGACTTAAAATGCACTGTACACCCAAACTTGCCTTCTGAAAAAAGTTATTAAAAGATTAAAGGATAGCATAGGTTATAAAAGTTATCATTTTTTTTCTCCTTATGGCTACAACAACAGCAAGCACCTTAAAAGCGTACACACCAAGGAAAGTCAGTAATTTAGCAATTTAGCTTTGCTCACACTATTTAAAAACTGTAGGTTTTTGTTAATCTTTTCACTGATCAAGCTGAACACTTACACTTATTAAGTACTAGAAATAGGAATAAACAGATTTTATGCTGCTTGGTTGGACTGTAGCAACTATTTTGTTACAAAAAACATCTGAATTTGGGACCTGCAAATTGCTAAACACAAAAACATCACATCCAGTTCAGGGGAAGTAAAACTACAGTGGAATCATCTTTTTTTTTTCACTGTTTCCATGTTGCCTGGGCTTGGGGAAGTACCTGTGACACAAGTCAAAGCAGTCGTGGTGTAAGCTGAGCCTGGCTGCCCGCCAACACAGCTCCCAGGAGACTCTTCTACCAGATGAGAACCATGGTAGCTAAGTGCTACTGCTCTGCAATACCTGCAGCTTCTCTGGACTGGGGGTTATTAGTTATGGGGCACTGCCAGCTTGATACTAGGATGGGGTTTCTCCCATTCTGGCATATACTACTCCATTCTTGAAAACAGGTTAAAGTCACATTGTACACTACCAATATTATCCCTTGGATCTGGCCTAGTAACTTTATTTTATACATAAAAATTGCTGAATCATTGAAAACTAAAAGCCAAACTGGTATTCCACATACTGTCGCATAATGTATTTTCTTCTGTAGAATAAACGCCAATTAAATACCACTTAGGACTGAGGACACTTGCCCTGGGATATCTGGTAACTCCTGGAGCACAAATGGGGAGTTTTACAACACCAGGAATTTAGAAACATGATGGAAATCTTTGGCCTGAGCAAAAACATGTATCTCGTCTTTACCCATATAATGAAATCTCACCAGTTTATCCATAAACTCTATTTGGCACCATTAGAAACACAGGAACTGTTAGAGAAGCAGACCTATCGTTTATTTAAAATTCCAAGACTTCAGATCCCTTGCTTCAGAGATGCTTGACATACAACGCAGTGCAGCTGTGGCCATCCCAGGGAAAGCAATGAGACCAGTGTTATTTGAGTATGCTCTCAGCCAAATGCTGACTGAGAGTCCTCTCCTCTGAATAGTTATTCTTTGACAGCTGCTTTTTATTATGAGAAAAATAGCAACTGTAAAGCTGCTTGCTACTTTACTTACCTGAAGCTCAGCAGCAAACATGGCAGTAGGATATTAAAAGACAAATTTTTCATTTGGTACATCTGACTGCAAACCACTAGGGACCAATTGGTCAGGTCACTAGCCATTAATTAACCAGCATGTTTTTAATGTCTTGGCTACTCCTAAGATTAAGCACTATCCAAAACTATTATGACAGTATATTCCTGGAATTGTGTTAAGAGAGAATAACGCTGATTTTGCGTACACAGCTTCGCAGCTCCTACCTGTAAAGTGCTGATGTGGACCGGAGTCCCTGTGCCATTCACAGTGTTCTTCTTGGCAGCATTTCCACCCTTCCCTTCCACTTGTTCTGCCTTGGCAATCTTTGCTTTTTCAGCTTCAATTCTCTTTGGGTTGTTTAGCATTACCTGAACCACCGCATACTCCACCAGGGATGCAAACCCAAAGAGAAGGCAAACAATCAGCCAGACATCTAAGGCCTTCACGTAGGACACTTTGGGAAGTTCAGCAGCAAGAGTGGTACATTCAGATGCCAAGCTGAGCACTGAAAAAATACCTATGAAAAGAAAATAATATATTGATTAAAGAAAACTCAATCTTATTGACTGTGCCCTTCCTCTGAAACAGACAACACTGAATGATGCTGTGTAACAGTGAATGGTCAGTGCAGCAGGTGTACAAAGTGCACATGCCTTCAGCTAATGAAGAAGTTGAACTGAATACTTAGGTAGGATATTGCAGTTAATGATGAATTCTTAATAACGGGTCCCTTCACTTTATAAACAGAGAAACAAATAAGTGAGGCTAGACTGGTTGCTGTGGTTTTCCTGCCCCATTACACAGTTGGGAAATGGGCTTTCCAAAGACTTACGATGTGCATCTAACTCTGGGAAGATGGAAGAGAAATATATGATACTTAAACCAAAAGACTCCAAGTCCTTTAAATCAGACAGCTGCTGTCCCAGAAATCTGAACTGTGCTACAGCAGGAACAATTCTCTGAATGACCTGTCCACAGTGTGATACGCAAACCTTAGTTGAAAGGGAAGTTTTTCCTCAAGAGCAAAGCTGTACCAGCACGTTAAAAAGTCCATGTTCCAGATTCACTGTGAAGATGAAAACGCTGAGGTGACTGAAGGTCTACAATCATTGCCTACTTGAGCATCCAGGATCTAGAGGAAGCTTTCTAGATAAAGGGCATCTCAGGAAGCCCTTATCATGGAAAAAAAGCCCCACATCTGCAAAGACTGTTGAAAGGTCATACTCATTGTCAAACTGGGTTTCAACAAGCATTTCTCCTAGCAAGCCTTTCAAATATCACCATCAACACAGAGCTCACATCACAATAGACAAAATTCAAGCCTGATCTCAAAGATTTCCCACAGGCTCATATGAAATGGAAATAGTGGCATGGACAGCTACATTTGGAAAAAGCTAACTTTAGAAATGTCTGCCATAGTGAGGAAAACTTAGTTCGACCTCCCAGTTCAGACTGTCTCATTTTGATTTCGTGAACGTTAATAATAAAAATCTTTAGTTATCAGTGAGTGGATTCATGAAGTATAATTTACGTCTATGGAAAATGTTGGCCAAAAGGAGATAGCCAGTCTCAACTACATTTCTTATACTGATCAAATATGCTATCCAAAGCATGCAAAATTTCATAATTCATAGAGATCATATCCTTCAGATCCATTTTAAGTAACTGAGGATGTGAAAATGTTAATGAAACTGAAAGCATCTGTATTGGCCTGTGAAAGTATTCCATTCTAGTTGATCATGAATAAATATACCATTCTTTCGCTACTGTTCCCATTTGGACTTTAATAAGAATCATGTGATACTTTTTCTGGCATTAATCTCAAATGGGCAATTTACTAGCTGCTAAAACAGTGAAAAGAAAGTATAAAGAAATTATTACAATTTTAAAATACAAAATTTAATGATGTTTTATTTAGAAATTTATAATATCAATGTATCATTGCATGGCTGGATTTTTTTTCCAGTGGGATAGTACAGAATGGTGAGATGTGCTATCTCAGATCAGAATAACATGGCAAATCCTGAACAGACAAGCCTCAGTGTCCACTCTGGCTTATTTTCCAACTACTGTATCTGAAGCATTCAAGTACAAACATTTCCATAAGGACACAAAGTGAGCATTGAATAGTAACCTGCTTAAAAAATTTATTTTCACAGACAAACATCAGCTGCCTGGGGATGAACACTAACTATGGCTCATAAGGAACTGCAATAGCAAGTACAGATAAGGCTGTACTGCCTCTTAACCTACACAGGACACTTCTGCCTATGCCCAGCTTGCTGTTTGTTCTCTAGCAGGGTACTGTCACAAGCACCATGCATGTCTATGCTAGACATCTGCAAGGCAGCCTCTACCCTTACCCTGAATAATAAATTAGCTAGTGATAACAGATGGGCTCAACACATTACATACTGTATTGCACAATCTTGTATTTAATTCTACAAAACTAACTTACAAATTCTATTAGCTGAAAATATTTTAGTGGAGCTTTCATCCGTTTGTTCAGAAGAGCAATTGAGGTCATGGTGCATTGAGAACCTCTCACTAAGTTTATTCTCAGAGTCTGAGAACTTCTAGGTTTTCAAGGTACCAATAAAGTGAGATAGAAGCACCAAAATATTCCATTAAGCAACCATTTGGTGCCAGATCAGAGTTGGCATGGCTTCAGAGACACTAATACCAGGGTTTTAAGTTGCACCTCTGGCAGCAGCTGCATTAGGTACCGCCCTAATACACTCCAAAGCTCAAGGCTAAAACATGAGTGAGGAGAATGAAAATTAAACTGCAAAAATTCTTTTTTTTTTTTTTTAAAGGAAACAAAAATTCCCCCTTTTCTTCTCAGGGAGAACTAAAGCAAAGGGGCAGAGCTCCTTCCTCCATACTTGCAAGGTAAAGGGAAAGTTGGCCTTTCTAGGAAATACCTCTGTATTTTTGCCCCTAGGGTGTCATACTTCTTGATGGCAAAGTTTAGCTTATCAGTAACATTAGCTCCCAGCCTGAAGCATGATTGTACAGAGCTACTATTTTAAGACTACTACCTATGGTTACCTGTGGGTAATACCTGAAAGCGTGAGTCCAGCAAAGCACTTCAGCACGTGCTGTCAGATAAATAAATCTCCCTTTTTTGAATCCATCAAAATTACTGGCCTCAGCACTATCTGCTCGCAGTGAATTCCACAGGTTCATTATGTGCTGTATAAAATAGTATTTTCTGGTTTGTATTACTACTTTAAAAACGTCTGGCTTCATCTCACTAATGTTATTGAAAAAGGTAATATTCTGTCTTGCTTTCCTTATATTTGATATCTCTAATACATTCTCCTCTCTCATTAAACTGCAGAAACCAAAAGACATAATCTTGACAAGCCCTCTTCATTCTACAGTTTTAACATATATCTTTATGTCTTTCCTTTGAGAGCCTACATTTGTTACAATTTTATAAAATTAAATGGCTGCAACTGAGACAGATGTGAGGACAGGAGAGGGGGGGTGGGGCACGCCTGGCTGCAGACCAAGCTGCCTTTGTAGGTGTGGAATATATCATTTGGCTTGGAAGGGACCTTTAAAGGTTATCTAGTCCAAACCCCAACATGCCCACTGAGCAGGGACATCTTCAACTAGATCAGGTTGCTCAGAGCCCCATCCAACCTGACCTTGAATGTCTCCAGGCATGGGTCTTCTACTATCTCTCTGGGCAACCTGTTCCAGTGTTTTACTTCCCTCATTTTAAAAAATTTCTCCCTTATATCTAGTTTAAATCTATCTTCTTTTAGTTTAAAACCATTTCCTGTCACAACAGGTCCTGCTAAAAAGACTGTCCTCATCTTTCTCAAAGGTCCCCTTTAAGTACTGAAAGGCTGTAGGAATGTCTCCCTGAGGCCTTGTCATCTCTAGGCTGAACAAAGCCAACTCTCTCAGACCTTCTTCGCAGGAGAGGTTCTCCAGCCATCTGATGATTTTCATGGCCCTCCTCTGGACCCTCTCTAAAAGGTCCATGTCCTTCTTGTGCTGAGGACTCCAGAGCCTGGCACAGTACTCCAGGTCATGTCTCACCAGGATGGAGCAGAGGGGGTGAACGACCTCTCTTGACCTGCTGGCCATGTGTCTTTTGATGCAGCCCAGGATACAGTTGGCCTTCTGGACTGCCAGTGTGCATTGCCTAGACATATCCAGCTATTCATCCACCAAAGAACTGGAGAGTCCTCTGCCGGGCTCATTAAAATGTGAAATATCAACCTCTAACCAGACAGACACATTCAGTGATATCAGCCTTTATGTTGCTTAGTCACAGCTGTCCAGATACCAGTCTTTTGCCCCTACCACACAACAATCTAGTTGAGTGAACTGATGCAGGTATAGATATGGCTGGCAACTTATTTCATTCCTACGTGGACTCAGGCTTTTTCTCCAAACATAGATCCTTTCCCCAGAACATTAATCAGTCTACATAAACATACCCTGTTTACTGGCTTGCAAAGTGTCTTGTATTCCTAAATCACCTGGAATCTTCTGAGGTGCCTTACCACAAGGAGCAGTGGCCCACTATACTTAATTCTAGGGATGACTGTATTAGTTTTAAGTACTAGTAGTTGTAGCTCTAGTGATGACTTCAGATTCATGAGTAAATCTGAAGCAGCTTCTTATCTGATGAGACGTGTATCTAGCCACTGTGAGTGTAATGGCCTTTGGTAACACTTTCTTGGGATTAGATATCATTCACTTGACACACAAATGTTAATCTTGTAAGATTTGAAGGTCAACTGTCTTCAAGGATGTAGCTAAAAGAGTTAGTTTGTTGCCCTCCTGCAAAATGAAGAAATTTTACCCCAGTGACAGTGTTAACAACTTGTATTACTAAATACTGACTAAAGAATGGTCAGATTTAGAGGTCTTTTGCTTCTCTGGGGATTCAGGAAAGTCATATAACCAGGCCTATGGTTAGTGTCTTTGAAATGCATTGTTTCAGAAATGTTGATACATAAAAGGAGCCAATAAACACTTATAATAGATGAAACAAATAAGCAATAAATAAGCATGCATGTTTAGTCACAAAGACATCCATGTTACATAAATCAGCACTATGCCTCTTAAAAACCTACTGTGTAATTAATAAGCCTGTCTAGTTGGCTATTTGAAGTGCAGGATTATAAAAGTGAAAATACAGCTCATGTTTTGATCATATTTGAGCTCACTATGTGAAAAATATTTCCAGTTCTCATTTCTATCTTTTTGATTTAATGCATGTTACATTTTCCCCACAATCTTTTTCTTAAAATGTCTTATGTTTCAGCATTATGGAATGCATCCTTGCTACTTTTCAATGTAAGAGATTATACATGTTACTTGCTGTCAAACAAATGCAGATTATGGCTCCTCCCCAAGTAACTATTAATATTTTTAAAGGTCAAAATAAAAAAGCTGATTTGTATTCTGAAACAGGCCCCTAGAAAACAGATACGATGAATATAATAGAATAGTGGGTTTGTTACATTTCATTAGACCAAGGTAGTAAAACATAGCACTCCAGTCACAGTTCTCCAGATTTTAGAACAGAATACAGTATTTCAGTTGGAAGGGACCTACAGCAACCATCTAGTCCAACTGTCTGACCAATTCAGGGCCAAAAGCTAAAGTGTGTTGTTAAAGGCATTGTCCAAATGCCTTTTAAACACTGACAGGCTAAAGACATCATTCACCCATCTAAGAGCCTGTTCCACTGTTTGACCACCCTCTTGGTAAAGAAATGCTTCCTGATGTCCAGTCTAAGCCTGACCTGGTGCAGCTCTGAACCACTCCCACACGTCCTATCACTGGATCCCAGGGAGAAGAGATCAGCACCTCCCTCTACATGTCCCTCCTCAGGAAGCTGTAAAGAGCAATGAGGTCACCCCTAAGCCTCCTTTTCTCTAAATTGGAGAAGCCCACAGTCCTTAGCCACTCCTCATAGGAAATTCCTTCCAGTCCTTTCACCAACTTTGTTGCCCTCCTCTGGATGCATTTAAGGACCTTCACAGCCTTCTAAAATTGTGGGGGTTTTGTGGCTCTTAGTTTATTTTACCTGTCATACCACTGGAGGAGGAAGAAGCACGAGTAAGAAGTAGATGGGAAGATGACCTGAGACAGGAGTAATGGAGCTCAGGCTAGGGGGTTTGTGCCTCTCCACATAACAAAACTCAGCACCGTTCCTACTCCACCTGGCTCTTAACACAGGGATTGCAGCTAACCACTGCTGCAAGACTCTGCAGATCACAGACACAGACTGGTAAGGTGATATAGCAGGTCCTGACTCCAAGGGTCTCCAGTGCTGACAGACACATGTTCATACATGTGAAGCTGCACAGGAGTCACGTCCTGTAGGGGTGTGGAGGTTTAAGTGTGGGTGAGAGGTTTTTGAGGAAGGCAGGTGGCTGGAGGGATTCTGCAACTGTACCTCTGGGGTCTTGAAAACAGGTGTACTGAACCTTTTGGGACATGGAAAATATTTGGAACGTATGGACTTGGGGAGGTGGAAGTGACAGGGAAAGGGGAGTATGGGGAGGCCAGAGCATGGGAAAGGAGAGTTCCTGGCATGGGGAAGGGAGTTCAAACAGGAGAAATGTCAGGATGCAAGACCCTGGCTCTGCATTTCATTGAGCTCTTGGGGTCAGCTGGTTTGACCACCCCAGAGCTGGAGTCCCAATTACAAGTATAATCCAATTAGTCAGGATAATATTGTTTTGAATCAACTCCATGTCTTATTATTTCATAACAAATGAAAGGCTTGCATACTGCATTGTGCTGAACAGCATGAACACATGAGCCTGAAGTACTTTCATGAACCGAGTGTCTAATGAAATAAACCCAAACAGGTAACAAGTATGTTAATTCTCTTCCAGACATCATTTCATTTCTATTACTCTTCAGAAAAAAAAACTATCCCAAAAGGTAGCGATTTAGAGCCTTATTCATCACCCTGCTTTATTACCGATTATTCAAATGTTCAAATTCCTACGAACTGCACATTGCCACAGTGTCTGCAGTACCACCTGTACATGGATAAGATCAGATTTGTCCAGGTTGAGAGAGGCAGAGGCAGTGTGCTTAACACACAAACACCAGAACCATTATCAAGTGAAGTCTTAATGTGGAGGTGGATTTTACAGGACTACGAATGAGGAGATTTTTGTGAAAATGATGAGCAGATAATGGAAGTGAAGTTGCTTTCAGTGTCCGGTGTCATGTTATCAAAGCAACTGAGAACGGCTCAATGTCATTAAAGTGGACTGTGATGGTATGCGAAAACGCAGGTTACCCAGTGGGACTCTTGCAGCACTTGCATCGGGATTGATCCAAAATGACAGCCAGGAGAGAACAACAATTAGCAGTGTAGGGGCATAAACACCCATCATGTAAAATCCAACTTGTCTTCTTAAAGTGAAGATTACTTCTACACAAGTGTAATAACCTTTAAAGAAATAAATGTGTTAATGTTTAATGTGCTTAGCAGGTCAACCTCTTCCAACCTGTATCTTCCAGGCCTTTTTCTATTTAAGTTAAGAGCAAAAGTTTAATGATTTGCTTTTCTTTATAAAGGCAAAGAGTTCAATCTGAAAAAAAAAAAACAAACCCAAAACGTTCAAAACAGAGATCTATATAACCACCAAGTGTGGTCAGGGATGTGGCACTCCTTTGTACTCTATAAAGCACCCTCCATCTTCTCATAGCGCATCAGTTGCAGGCAGTTAAAGCATCACCCTGATGCTGGCTTCAAGATGCAATCCAGGTAAAACCAGTGGGGTCTAGCAGTCATACTAGCTTAAGCTCATCTGAAAATCCTACTTAGCATTAATTTGTGCAAAAAAATGGAATCGACAAAATTATTAGTGTAGAAAGTTTAGAATGGTAAGAGGTGATCAGAATGTGACCAGAGCAAAGATTCCACCTGTACTGAAAGCTGGTACAGGTGACTTCTAGAATTGGTACAAACTTTTAAAAAAATGACTGTAAAAACACTGTAAATTTTGAAAAGAAAGAATACTGCCTCAGATCTTCTAACCTGAAGATCTAAAGCACACAAGCATTTCAGAAAATATGTGTTAAGATGAATTCAATAAAAAATAAAGCTGAAGAATAGTCAACATGAAACTTGCAGAGGATCCTGAAAAGCTGCAGCTCCACAGCTGTCCTCATTGAGTTTTAATGGGACATTTATTCATATGATGCAAGAGTAATGACTAAAAAAATGCCCTGCTGATTTCTGTTGTCGTAAAAAGTTTTGTGGTTGCCACAGTATGTGAGTACTTTGGATACAGTTATAGGCAGGATTCAATCAAGGTAGTAAAGATAAATCATTGGAAGCCAGAGTACAGAAACCATTGGATAAATTTCTGCCCATGCTCCGAAAATAATGAAACGATTAAGTAAATACAGGGCTGAGGATTGTAAGCAGCTTTCTGTAATGACAGACTTTCCAGAACACTTAAATGAAGAACCTGCAGGGTGAAGCACTTGAAGTTACACTCTACTACTATCCACTTCCAGGACAAAAGTCAAACCAGAAAACCAACATGCTGCAACTGACATAATTCTATGTGAAAGTCCTTTCAGGAAAGTTAGACACAAGCGTGAACGGGTATTAGGACTATAGAAACAACATGGTGATAGTAAGATCATAAGACATGTAAGCAATAACAAGACAACCAATCTCATCTTCAACCTAGATGTTTCCATATTTGAATTAGTTTGCAGTGATCATATATGACAGTTACTATTATAAGAACTACTTGATAGTTAAATGCAATACATTTTATCCCATGAATTGTAAGACAAGAACTGGAATTTTAATCATCAGCTATGAATGGTAACTGAAGGAAGCTGAAAGTTTTTTACCAAGGATCTCACTAATATTACCCACCTGTGCCTTTGTAATACTTGGTACAGTTACCATATTCGATATCCTCCTTTTTAATATCAAACTGAGGCAGAGCAATTTTTTCTAGCTGTACAGGATCTCCAGACTGCCAGATAAACCGCAAGTCATCAGTTGTGTAACCAACTACAAGAACAAAATAATAATAATAATCACTTAAAGAACCATCTCGATCAGATTAAACACTACAAGAAGATCCAGCGTATATGTATCATATTTCTTTCCTTCATTTTCTTTCTACTTAATGTTCAAGGAATTAAATTGAAAAATTAAATAATGCTTAAACAATTTTTATGTAGGCCTAAATTAGAACTTGGTGGGTAAAACGTTACCTTATAAGCAATATTACATTGATTAAAAGGTGTTTCTTAGAGTCCTTACTGTTTAAACAAAGAAAGCAAAGCTCTATTTTCCACAGCTTTGAAGTCTTCATAATCATTTATACTCTACTGCAGCAAGGCATGAAAGATACACTGAACTTTAACAGCACTCGCAAGTCCTAGAAACTTCACAAGAATTTAACAACTCAATTACTGTGATAAATCTTGGGGGGTTTTGTGTAAAACAAACTTTCTGCCGAGTTGCTCAGTTTAGAGGCCCTGATTCATGAAAGCACTGCCATTCAGGAAACACTCGACCAGGAATTTAGATGTGTAGTCCTACTGAAATCAGTTCAGCACCTTCATTGTCTCCTGAGTATGGATAGACTTCAGCATACATCTGAATGTCTAAATCATGATATATACAACAACCTCAACTGAGAAGACGTCAAAGTTAGGCATATGATATTTAAAGCATAAATCAACACTGATTAAGGATTAACAATTGAAACAGAGATAATGTGTGTTACATGGGAACAGAGATGGGAAAATATAGTGATGGAGTTGGAGTGCAGCATTGTATAATTCAAAGATTCTGACAAATGCTTAAAGAACCTTTCATTTTCTGGATGCATTAGACAGATTTTTATTTTTATCTTTGAAAAACTGCTATGATTAAAAAAGGAAAACTGCTCATAAGCTAACTTCCCTAAGATTGCAACTTAATAAAATTCACAATGTCTCAAAGCTCCATGATGGAAGATAATATAAAATTTAGTTGTTTTAATGCTTCATTCATAAAGTCAGTCTTACCCCTTACAACATACAGTAAATTAGAAAACTGCCAAGGTCCTTTATGTTGATAATTACTGGGCAGTGAAAATATTGTCTATAGGGAATGTATAGAACTGGGGATCATAATTGCAGATACAAGAACAGCTGAGTAAAAACTGGTGGCCTATTTTTATTTTGTTTTGTTTTGTTTTATTTTGGAAATCCAGCAACTGAAAACAAAATATTGATTTGAAAATAACTTAAGTAGGTTAAAACTGCCAATTGCTAACAGGGAAAGCAAGCTGAATGTTGGAAACGGAGGGACAGACAGGACGCCATGGGTACCATTTTTAGTTTTGACAACTGAACTAAAAAGTAGAAGAAAGTTTAGTGCACACTGTATTTCCAAAGGAGCAAATTCCTCTCCAATTTTAAAATATCAGCTTAGCATGGAGAGAGACAGTAGGGTTGTTTTAAATGAGAATTTTTTTGTTAGTAGTTCTTGAATAACTGTACCTCGCAATGCTTGTAAAGCAACACAGACTGAGAAAGCTTGAGCCAACTTCCATTAACTTCACTGTCTAATTTCATTTTAATCTCAATCTGATTTGGGTTTACCATAAGAGTTTTCTTCAGCACACACACTACTGATGGGCAAAACTACCATGGGCATACTACAGTTCTAAAGGTAAATGCTGGCAATCAAAATATAAATCATAAAGTTATGATATCATTCTTATTATTATTGCCCTTGCCCCCACTGGGATGCCCTGAGCAGCTTTGATTAACCTTGCTCTTTATTCACCTTTGTCTTCTCTGTCTCTAATCTTACCTTCCCCACCAAATCTGGTGGAGTAATAACTGAACAAAGTTTTTGTACTATAGCAGGAACAGGCTGGAGCAAGCCACCTTCCTTTCTCTGCTTCACACTTGTCCGTACCAAGGAAAACAGGGTTAGCATGAAAGTGAGATCACCAGGTATTGGAATGTTAGGAAAAGGCTATACTTGTGTAGGCAACCTTGTACTTGGGGTGCAGGAAAAATGGATTTCAGAAACATTTTGCCTGCAATTTCCAGCATGGTATAAAGCCCTTAAGAGATGAGACCTAGCTGCCCCTTCCTAAGCTCAAATCACCTAGAGACCAGGGAAGGATTGGTAATGGATTGATGCCTGACTACGTCCACAACACATTTTGAAATCACTTTCAAAACTCTTCATATTAAATATTCTCAATGTATTGGCATCAAGAACTTCTCCTTCAGGACCCTATCAAAAGAGATTAATGCATCATCAATGGAAGAGGATAAATTGGACCCAAACAACCACAGGTTGTGGAAATTAAAACTACCTCAGGGAAACCACGGATTCTTTTTTCCAAGTGATGCGTTTCCATTTTCACTAAGCTTATCAAGAATGTTTCTATAAAACTCATCAGCTGTCATTATGTTTGATAGAAAAAGTTAAAAACAAAGTGCATGGTACCATAACTGTTAAGATCATTTCTGACAGGGAAATGTACGTTGGTAGGAACCACTGAATATTAATTTCACAATTCATTAAAAATGTTGACATGAGCAATACAGAATTGATTTTATTTTTTTTTTTTATTGACAGGTATGCCTAGAAGGCAACTGAATACATCTACAGATTGATTTACATACAGCTTTCCAGTTGCATCTTGCAGCGCTGCGTATCCATAGGAAACAAGGTCAAGTCCAAAGGGCATGACAAAGTAATAGACAATCTGAAAATACAGAGATGGAATCTTAAAAAAAAAGTGTGAACTGCCATGTAAGCAGTAGATGGCAATAAGAAAAAAAATCACAGATTTTTGAATTTCAGCTTCTAGAAGAGCAGAAAAATTTAATTAAAGTTATAATAAGTAGCAGTTTGAGCTATCTCTAGTAGTCCAAAAATAACATTTTATCTAGAGTTTTAAATGTATGGTAATTCACAAATTAGAGACCTACTAATACATGACAAAATACATATGTCATATGTATAAAAATAACCAAACCAAAGGTCCATAAAGAACAGAGTCTTGTCTCCAGCAGTGGCCAGTGGCAGACTCCTGAAGAAGAATATGAGACTACAGCAATCAGGAAATGTTATTTCACTAGATATCCAGCAGCCTCCTAAAAGCTGCACCTTGAAGGACTTCCTAAATCAGAAGTGATGCTTCAGTATTTAAGTGAGCTCAACAGATTATTTTCCCTCTAAGAAGCTGCTTTGCTTCCAGTTGCTTTCTGGAATCTATGTAAACTTGAATCATCCACAGCATCCTGCAGCAAGGAATGCCATAACTAAGCTGCAAACACTAGTCATCTCCTTTGATCTGTCTTGAGCCTGTCTCTTAGTTCCTTTATAGAATCATAGAATCAGTAAGGTTGGAAAAGACCCCCAAGATCATCCAACCGTCAACCCAACACTACCATGACCACTAAACCATGTCCTGAATTACCATGTCTATGTGCTTTTTGAATACCTCCAGGGATGGTGATCACATCCTTGGGCATCCTGTTCCATGGCCTCACCACTCTTTCAGCAAAGAAATTCTTCCTAATATCCAACCTAAACCTCCCTTGGTGCAACTTAAGCCCATTTCCTCTTGTCTTATTGCTAATTACTTGGGAAAAGAGACCTTGTTTTTACTGGAAAAGAAGGTGAAAAATCAATGTCCATCCATTCTCTCTGTGCCATTCATGATTTAGAGGCCTCTATGCCACCACCTCAATTATCTTGTCCTTGAAAAGTTCTCCCTTACTTAGCTGTTCTTTACAAAGGATGCTGTCCTGTACCTTAGACCATCTTTGCCTCCCTTCTTGCCGTGGGAAGACCAGAACTCTGTTGCCTAGTCATTAGATTAATTTGTAATTCTCACTGTTGTCTCTTATCTTTACTATCCTGAATATTATGGCATCATCAAAAGTGCCTGCTAAGGACAGAAGAGAGGTTTCTGTGGGACTCTACTGCTTATTTCCCCTCATGTAAGTACTAGCTCTTTATTGCTACATTTAGTTTCCTAATTCTTAAGTATTTATGCAGGCAAGAGCTTTCTTGCACATGCATTTCATCATTCACATATTTTGATAACTGCATATTCTTTCACTTATAAGTAATAACATCTCTGTAAACCAAAAATACAAGGCTCAGAAATTATATATTTTAAAAAATTAGAATCTTAGTAGCATACCACCAAGCCACAGTTCCTTAAAAAATAATCTTAACTGCATGCATATAATTTATGAACATAGTGTATTAAAACCAACAGAATATTTTTGGAGGATGACATTAATTCCAAAGTTTATTGAATTTGGTTTTGTTATGTGGAAGTTTTCAGAGAAGAATTTTTCCATCACAAGACTGCTATTGTTATACACTCAATAGTCCCTAATTCATTAACCTAAACTATTTACTGAAATAATATAATTTACGAATAGCTGCAATCTGCAAAAATATTTGAAAAAAGTTTCAAAGTTTTATTTAACATTTGCTGTAAGTTTCTTTCATAGCTGAAAGTGATTTTCTACTTTGAAATATTAATTTCTATGGACTTAAAAACCTGCTACAGAAACAACCGAAATTAGAAACAGGACCTTCACAGTGAGCCAACTGAAATGCTTTGATTTCTCCATATATTTTCTTTTCTGATCACTGTTGGCGAAAGACTTGAGACTGAGTTTTCTCATTCTGACTTGGAATGGGCAAAAAAGAACTCAGACTCTCCCAACATTTTCTTTTTTCTAGCTTCTACTCCAGGAAGAAATAATTCACATGACCATAATTTCAGAAGTGGTCCCCTCTTAATGGTAAAGTTGAAGTATAAATTTGCAATTCAAATAATATTATTTTTCCATATCAGGATAATATGTTCCAGTACACACCAGAAGAAAATTCACTTACTGTTAGGAAATAGAGCCTAATCTCTACAAATCATTGTGTCTAAAAATTCTCCAGAACTGTAGAGTCAAATTTACTATGAGATACTTTTTAATCAATCAATTTGCTATTTTCAGTGGATGATTATTTTTAAGGCATGGTATATACTTTTGATAAATTAAATCAAGCCACAAAAAAAAGGATGCATTAAGTGCAATGAAATCAAACATCATCATTAGTAAATAATCATTTTCTTTAGGTGACATAGAGGTTCAAGTGATGTGCAATTTACAGTGTTTTCCTGAAGGCTTTAGTTCAGATATCTTATCCATTTCATTATGATTCCAGGAATCTAAGCACTTGCCAAGAGTTTTTGTTTCCAATGATAGTAATTTACTTAATGTGTTAATTTAACAGTACATACAAACATACATACACCTCAAATTTCTAGTATCTGCCGTGTTATCAATTGACATGTTTTAAAACATTTTAATCTGATTTCTTTATACACATTTAATTTATTGTACTATAGTTTACAAACTGCCACATACATTTAAGTATTGGTCATAAACTGTATTCCCTTACTAAGTCTACAGCATACAGGTCTCATATCAAGTAATTAAAAAAAAAAAGAGTAGAAATATAACAGTAAAATACCTCATGCTGACTAGGACATCTCCATCCCGAAATATAAAAAGAAGGATGTTTTCTTGTGTGACATCGTGGAAGTTAGCATTTTTTTCATTTGCAAAGAATAAGTCTGGCTTCCAAAGACATTTAAACATAGTTGGGTCCACTGTCAGCGTATCTGAACCTCTCCAGTCGTTGGGCAGTTTGAGTCTGGGGTCATTCCACTTCTGTCTTAGAAAGATGTTGACTCTATAATCCTAATGGGAAGAACACATAAATACTACACTAGCCTAAAGTCTAGCCAAAAACCCACAGAGAAAGACAGACATTCTAGCCTCTGAAGAGAAAAACAATTTATGCTCTGATTTTTCTGTAATAAAGATAGTAATCCTATTCAAATGACACTAATAACTATTACATTTAATATTACAAAATAGCTATTACAAATAGGTAGATTGGGTCTCACTCATGTTTTGAATATCATAACTTTCTTAAAAAAAATGACCAAACTGTCCCTCCTAGAATCACCGCTGCATCCCCTCAATAGTAGCCCCCTGTTACCTGGGCATAGAGAAAAGCATGCAGCAGGACAGAGGGAGGCCATAGCTTGACTACACTAAATTGCTTCAGGCAGCAGGCAAGATATCACTTCTGTGAGGATATCCTGTGAGCATGAATTCCAGTATATTCTCCATTTGGTTAAGTGGCACACTGATGGCAAAGCATCCCATTATAACAGCAGCAAACAGACCAGGCAGATAATAGATTTTATACTACACACCCAGAATACAGCTTCAGACCTTGCAACACTGATTTGGGACTGTTTTGGTAGCTGAGGAAAAATGGTGCCAGCCTGCAACAAAGTACTGAGGGAGCATGTCTGAAAGCAGAAATAGGTCTCAAAGAGACAAAATAAAGGCTTTACACAGAAAAGGCTTCCTTCTGCATCCAGCAGGACACTTCCTCAAGGATGTACAGTAGTAGAGCCATGCTCAATGAGAAACTAATTTTGCCTTTGGGAATCTGAGTAGCATGTGTCTCAGGGCAAAACGATACCCGCACGCATTCTGTCCTTAAAGAAAGCTGTGTGCATCCAGAGGAAAAATCTGACTCAGAATGTCACTTATGATTTTTCAGTCTTACCTCTAAGTCTTTCTGCTTTTTACATTTAAGCCAGTGCCTCTCTTTTATGTACGCATCAACTAGGCAGATCACATACAGAAAAAGAATAAAGGCATTCTTGAAATTAAAGAAAAAGCCCACCCAAACAAACAAAAATTCTATATGTAAGAAAACTTCTACCTCCAGTCTTCCTAGTTGTCTTCATTGGTGTGTTTTGCTTTTCCAAAATTGTCTATTAGGCACAAGGCATCCTGAGATAAGGGTTGTGTCTTCCAGAGCAGTGAAAACACTGCTTCTGTTTTACAACTAGAGCAAAATGCTGGCAGTGTGCAAGTGAAGGCTCTCAACACATTTTTGTTTTCTCAATGGATTCCACATAACAAAGTTGTTTATTTACGCGTTAATACTCTCTTACAGATTTTTCTGTTGATACAATGTGAGCTCTCTTCTGTTGTACTTACTACAGTGTACGAATTTACAGTCCAAAGCAAGCACCATGTTGAGACAGTCATGCTAACTCCAACAAAAAGGAGTTCAGTGGGATAAGACCTCATGCAAAACAATTTACCCTGTTGATTTACTCTGTTAATTGGAATACGGTGCCAAGTCCACCAGTCAGATCGGCCCAGGTGTTTCTTAATTACACTATACTGTGTAATATTTTTCCTTACTGCATTGCAAGGACAAGTAAAGCATCAAAACTAAGTAGAAAAAACTGAGACAATATTTATTAATATGCATAGTTCTGAGAGATATGTTATTTGTTGGCAGTCCGTTTCTGAAAAAAAAGATATACATAGTCTGACTTATACAAATACTTATAAAACCTTGTCAAAGTAAAGAAGAGATATAAAATAATAGTTAATATGAAGTGATTTTTGTACTGGAAGGCTTTCATAGCAAAGCTTCAGAACAGGAGGGAATTCAGGTCATTATCTCAGAAAGCATCTTTTCAATTATATGTATATAATTGAAAATTTACTTTACTTGCTTCTTGCTGAAGTTCCCATTCCATAAGCACCTCTTGTCTCAGTGAATACAATTATTTTAAATCCAATGAGACAAATACTGCATACCTTCCATGCTCACAAGCATTGCTATTAATTACAGCAAAATTAATTTCCCCAAAAACAAGTGCATCGCCCCAGTTTTGACAAAATAAGATGACTTCTTGAAGCATTAGGCAAATGCTAAGTAGTGCCCCACACTTGCCTTCAGCTTACCCATTCAGAAGATGTCATTGAAAAGCAGAATGCACTGGCAAAACAAGAATTGGAAGTAAGATTGAGTGGATGCAATTTTATTTCCTTCCTTGCTCTATTAAAAATGAACTTACATATACCAAGCAATAGTATGTCATGACATTTTGAGAACTTGAGTCTGTTCCCATATAAGTCCATAGAAGAAAAAGCCTATTAATTGAAAATAAGTAGGCTCTGACCAACTGAAGTGCTTGGATATAAACCCCAAGCCCTGAATCAGGGTTGACATACGGACAATACACACAAACAGGCAGGAAAAACCTTTCTCCTGGTTTTCTCTCAAGGCTTAGGCAACCCCAGGTAAAAATCAGTTAGGAAGTCACTGCCAGGTGCCCTGCCTTTAACGTTAACATCAGGTGTCCCACCTCTAAGGTTAACAGTATGAAGGCTGGCTCTGCTGGCAGGGTGTGCATTAAGTGGGGTTTGCAGTTATTGGAGGGGTTTCCTGGACACCTACCGCAAGCAGAGTTCCCACAATGGTAGGACAAGATTGAGACCAGAAAGGGTCTCAGGTCAGAAAGAAGATTATGTATGTAATGATGCTTTTACTGGGCACTTACTATATGGTTGGAATTGGACTAATGATCTGGTTTAATCCTTTCATAATGACTTGGTTTTTAATTTGTCTTGCTTCTTTCTTTGCTGTATTATATGCCACAAGTGAATACATTGATTGATTTATTCCTCTGGTTATCAGCTACCGCATGTACTGTCTATGTTCTTTGAAGTGGGATGTTAAAGTCTTTCCTCCATGTCTATTGCTAACGGCAATCTCCTCCCTACTGGGCCATGTAGCTGGCAAAAGAGCTACCTAAGCAATCACAAACTTGTGATAGTGGGTACCTGGAGAGGAAGGCCACCGCACACTTGAGGTAATACAGATAATGTAGAAGGAAGCAAAGAGATGTCAGGGTACAAAACTGTGGCTAAACAGACAATGATGTGCAGAAAAGCTTACTCTCAGAAGAATAGGAACTATTAAATCATTTAGCAGCTTTACAAACTATTATCTGGTATGAGTGTACCTTTAAAGAAGTCTGCAACCAGTCTTCTCAAATTTGGGCAATGAATTTTAAGATTTAGTAGGTCTACTATTATTGGGTTCAATAGGGGTTAAAGAAGCAGTCTGCAAGAAGCACATAGTCTTCCTCCTATATATTTTACAAACATTCTTTGGATACAGTGGTGGGGATCTACTACAGACCTCCTG